>NC_059106.1:97416455-97516455 GCF_020740685.1 Jaculus jaculus | reverse complement strand
TGCACCAGTTGTTTGGCTTTTACCAAGAAGATGGTGGCCTCAAGTTTTGTGGGGATCAAGTATATTGGAGGTTCAGAGAGGCTCATTACAGGCAGGTGGTGTAGGCCTGTGGTCAAGCTAGAAACTCAGCTGTACTGCTGAGCTTGAGCATGTCATTATGTGTGTCTCTGATTTGGGGAAGTAAAAGAACTTACCTTAGCCCCGGGCGTGGTGGCGCACGCCTTTAATCCCAGCACTTGGGAGGCAGAGGTAGGAGGATCGCCGTGAGTTCGAGGCCACCCTGAGACACCATAGTGAATTCCAGGTCAGCCTGGGCTAGAGTGAAACCCTACCTCGAAAATCCAAAAAAAAAAAAAAAAAAAAGAACTTACCTTACTTTACAGAGTTGCTTTAAGGCTACAGCGCAATAACAGGAAAATGCTCAGCACTACGCCTGCCCCATGACCAGCGTTGTGAAGACTGACTCCCAAGGTCACGGGAAACGGATGGAAATCATATTAGAAGATGCCTGCTTGGACCCTGCGCTGCTGCCCCTAGGCTGTGCAGAGCAGGGCTCCTCCCTGTTGACTGGAGGACATTCACTTTAAGATATGTACTTCCATATATATTAATGACATGGAAGAGTGTTAAGACCTTAACACAATCTGTTTATACATTATACATTTCTCTTGTTATTATTCAGCATTGATTGAGTACCCTGAGATCGGTAAGCTTCATGAAGAATGTCCCAACAATTCTTGCTTACCTGCAGTCTGGAGACCAGGTATGGCAAGAAGTAAAGCTAGAAAACATGGCCTGAGAACTGACACCACAGCCTTATTTAGGAGCCACTGTCAAAGAGCAAGAAGGGTCCCTGAGGGCTGGACTGGGGCTGCTCTGCTAGTTCCAAGCATGGAACCTGTGGGAATGACTGAGGGGAGGACAAGTTCTTTCGTGTGCTGATTCTGTGTCCGCAAGCAGTCTAAGTGCAAACACACATTAGTGTGATTTAATTCTCTCAACTACCCTATAAGGAAGGTAGCTTCTATTATAGTCTCCATGTTTCAAGGAAGGAAGGAAAGCACAGAGGTTAAGGAATGTGCCCAACATGTTCTGCCACTAGGGGCAAAGCAAGTCAAACCCAGGCATGGTGACTGCCCAGTCAGTACTCTGATGGATGCCCTCCTTAGTACCAGAGCCAATGGAGCCTAGATGCTTTGCTCAGCCACCAGATCATGCATCCCAGCTCTACGACTGCTACCTTTTCATTAATAGGTGCCCACCTGGATCTCAGACAGACCTGTGACCACCTCCAACTCACTTGCAGACAACCTATCATGGACTTCAGTTCTCTATGTCCTAACTTGACCAGTCTTCCAGCTTCTGATTGTCCTTCCTCCTTAGCAGGTAATGATGTCCCACCCAGATCCTCCTCTGCATCTGAGTTATTGCCCATGCTCCGCTTTAAGCTTCTCCATTCTCCCCAAAGTGCACTCTACTCAAGAGCTATCATGTTGATGCAGCTGTTCATTGACTGGCAGGCTCTGTGCACTCTCACTATCTTAGTCCTCATGGTAACTCAGCAAGCAAGTAATGTCAGCCCCATCTCACAGGTGGCCTGTGGTCAGTGCTGTCTGTGGAGATGCCCAAGCCTGTCTTCAGGATCTCTGCTCTGTGAGATGCAGAGAGTTCACCCACTTCCCAGTCAGCCTCCTATGAAAAGCCAGCCCCCTTCCCCACCCCCCACCACAAGAAGGAAGTCAGCCAAGCCTGGGTGACCGGGGTGTAGGGGACATGCTCCCTAGCAAGGTTCAGTCAGAGCAATGTGGTTATTATCTCTTGGGCCCCATAGTCAGATACAAGGGCAAGCCCTAGGACAGGCTACATCTCTGATCTGAGCTCCAATATTAAAAAGGAGGCAGTAGGAACAGAGTGATCATGCCGAGCCTGTATATTAAATGTATTTTCTCTTTGTAAAAAAAGAAACTGTGAAAGTTATGTTTCAACATAAAGGCAGCCTGTGTTTCATAGCTATTCTAATTTATGGGCCGTACATTCCTGGGATTGTCTTGAACTGAATAGCCAAGTAAATAATCATCGAGAGCCACTGGTAAATCATTTGGAGGTGAACCGAGCCTGTCCAGGGCCTCCAAAAATGGCACAAACATTATTTCCTAATTTTGCAGATTTCTTCATCTGAGCCAGAAAACGCCTCCTCTTGTTGGCTTTGAGGTTTGACACTTTTTTCCACTCACACCCTGAAGAGATTGCGACAAGGTGAAACGTGAGACGTATTTAAAGCATTTCCACAGATTCCCTTTCTAATTTTCCTCCTCAATTCCAAGGAAATAATGCATTCACCCTATTCCCTCAAGTATGTGTCCTGAGCTACCAGGTGACTGGCAATGGGAGGCAGGGAAAGCGTCCAGGCAGGTGGGAGATGCAGAGCCCTTCCCACAAAGTTTGGAACCTGTATGATACTTCAGTGAAGGGCTAAGATAACCATAGTATATGTACACACTTAGCGGTCTTCAGAAAAGCATTCACATTGTTTTGCAGCTACTGCCACCACCCATCTCCAAAACAGTTGTCTCTTCCTCAACTAGAACTCCACCAGCATGGTCCCTGACTTTCAGCAGTTTGGCATTACTATTCAACTACAATGGCACAACAGCAAAACCATACAACCATTCTGGTTTTCATTTTCAGTATAGCATTCAACAAATGACACAGCATATTCATCCCTCTGGGATAAATCAGGCTTTGTATTGCTAACTTGGCCCATCTGCAGGCTAATGCAAGCATTCTGAACATGCCCAAGGAAGGCTGTCCTCAGCTTGGATGTCTAGTAGGTAGGATATATTACTCAATGCATTTTTGACTTAGAGTATTTTTAGCTTATAATGAGGTTTATTGGAACATACACCATTGTCAGTTGAGGAGGAAGTATCTATGTATTAAACATTAATTCTCTATTTTCCACCTTCCTCCAGCCCTAGCAACTACCATTCTAGTTTCTGTGTCTATGAAACTAGCTACTCCAGGTACCTCTCATAAATGACCTATACTTCTTCCATAACTTACTCATTTTATGTAGATTAATGTTTTCAAGGCTCATCTGCATCATAGTGTGGGTGACCTGGTTGATTTTAAGCATAACAAAGTTGAAAGAGTTATGTAGTACTCCAAGGGATGGGTACACATTCACGAGTCCCAAGTAAATGTGCATCTAAGCCATAGCACTAGATTTAATGCATTTGTTGACTATTGCTCCGCACAAAGGCCTATTGGCAGTTGAAGCAACAATAGACACAACTCAGTGAACTGATGCCTACCAGAAGGAGACCCAGGTCAAAGATGCGCATACAGAGGTTAAGTACTAAGTCAGTGTAGAGTACAGATGAAAAAGTAAACAGACAACTGAGATAGAAATGAATGAAGGAGCAGGAGGTTCATGGGACCATGAAGGATACGTTGAAGACAGTGGTAAAAATCACCTTGCTGAGCCGGGCATGGTGGTGCATACCTTTAATTCAAGCTCTTGGGAGGCAGAGGTAAGAGTATTGCTGTGAGTTCAAGGCCACCCTGAGACTACATAGTGAATTCCAGGTCAGCCTGAGATAGAGTGAGACCCTACCTTGAAAGCCCAAAAATATAAATAAATAAATAAATAAGTAAACCACCTTGCTGACGAGAAGAAACATTACAGGCCAACATGGAGTGAAAGCATTCTCAACAGCAGACTGTCTTACTCATTGTTTTATACCCAGTGCCTGGCACACCACAAATGTGTCTTGTATGAGTAATGGGGACAGAGTCTGGGGTGTGACTGGGAAGTAGGGAGGCACTGAAGATGGTTGGCCAGGAAAGTACCTAATGATTTTTCTACTGCCTCTAATTTAAGACACCCATGAGAAGAATAGCTAAAGTGGCAATAGTTGGGCCCATGTTAATAGAATGAATGAGTCTTGACTGGACACATGCAGATATTGCAACATCTTGCTTAGAAGTCTCATTTAAAAATTTTTTTTATTGACAGCTTCCATAAGTGTAGACAAATAAACACTGATAAGTACCTCCCCCACTCCCATGCTTCCCTTCTCAAGTCCACACTCCATCATTCCCCTTCAAATTAGACCTTTTTTTGTTTTGATGTCATCATCTTTCCTCCTGTTATGAAGGTCTTGTGTAGGTAGTGGCAGGCACTGTGAGGTCACGGATATCCAAGCCATTTTGTGTCTGGAAGAGCACATGGTACATAGTCCTTCCCATCCTTGGAAGCCTCATTTTATGGAACATCTTCAAGAAAGTAGGAAACAATCATGAAGCCCAATAATCAAATATGAGAGAAATGATTTAGCCATTGGAATTGGGAGGGAAAAGATAGATCTTGAGGCCGTGATAGGAGAGAGGATTACAGAATTTAGGGACTTTGAAGCTTCAGGAGAACCAGAAGCCAGAGATGATGATTGGGTAAAGATAGAGGTTAAAAGGAAAAGAAGATTTCTGAGCTTACAGTGTGAGGCTGGAATGTGACCCTGGTTTCCACACTTGAAAAAGAAGTGGAGCTTGGGGACTTAATAGCTGGGAGATGCCGTCTGCAGCCAGCTAATGTAGGGATGGCAAGGGGAGTGATGAAGGTCGAGAATGCAATAATTATGAAGAGAGGAAGAGAAAAAGGAGAGGAAGAGACTGACTACATTTAATGCAAAGTTCACCCAATTGATTCAAACCAAAACCAGAACTTTGTTACAAAGTCATAGGGATATTTCATGCACCCCAAGAGGGCAGATAAGATTGCAAGAATGGAACCAGGCACTGGAGAGCTACTCAGAACCAACAATTATCTTCTTTCTGTCACCCTCCCTGAGGCCACTTGCCATCATAATCTTCCCTTCCACCTACTTGGTCCCTGGGTACCCTCTGTCTGCATAGAAGAGCCACCAGGTTTACATCTCCCTGGCTCAAAAAACCAGCAGAAACTAAGTCATATCCTGAATCCAAGTCCAGCTTCTGGGAAGACTATAGCATTGGCCTTGGCCCAGGTTTCTCCAGGGTGGTACAGGCTCACAATGGCTCCTGGACATGATGGAGGAATTTATATGAGGATTTTCCTAGAGAGAAAGTTCAATCTAGGGTACCATGACTTAGAAGAGGTAAAAGCAGTGATTTGAGGGAGCTTATTATGACTGTGAAACCAGAAATAAAGAGGGAGGGGCTGAAGAGATGACTCAGCAGCTAAAGGTGCTTGCTGGCCCTGGGTTTAAATCCTCAGCCTCCCATGTAGCCCTGGCACAATCACGCACATACACACATACAAATAAATAAATACATAAATAACTAAATAATTTTTAATGTGGTTGCAAGAGAAATAAAAAGAGCAATAGAAGATAGAACCAGAAAAAGGGAAAATTCAAATAGACTTTAAAAAATAATCAGGTCAACACTTCAATTTTGATTTTGAAGTTCCTGGCAGCCCAAGGAAACTGACAGAGTCTGTGTGACTGGAAAGCCTCAATTCCTCAAAAGAAAAAAAAGTCATTTCTTTTTTTAAAAAATATTTGTATTTATTTGAGGGGGCAGAGAAGAGGTATGCCAGGGCTTCTTGCTACTGCACAGGAACTTCAGCCACATGCACAACTTTGCTCATCAGCTTTACGTGGGTTCTGGGGAATTGAACCCATAACTACAGGCATTTGCAATGAAACACCTTTAACCACTGAACCATCTCTCCAGTCCTAGAAGCCATTTCTAACAGTCACTGCTAGATGAAATTTCTCATCAAGCAAAATAAAAAAATTTTAAGCTCACGAATGTAAATATAGTCATGTATTAGAGCAGTAGAAGAAATTATTTATCCTAATATTCTAAATTACCTTGTAGTAGGCATCAAGCTAGATACATAAACTATTTCACTCAATCCTAGAAGAATACACTGAGGAGCCACTATTCAAGTCATATGCTGATTACTTTAAAAGAGACACTGAGAAGTGGGGCTTGCTCTTATTATCACAGCTAAATGTTGAAGGACACCCACCCATGCTTGCCAGTGCCATACTCCTGGCTACCAAAATAATAACACTCGTCCTTTAAAAGGAAAGAGAGAGTGAGGAGAGAATTAAAAAAAAACATGACCCCACCCCCAAGCAGCCTTTAATCTAACAGGGTGTGAATACATAAGAAATAGAAGATTGGAAACTATGATAGACAGCACCATTTCTAAAACCTACCATGAGCCAGGCTTTGTGGTCTTTATCGTGCCATCTCCTCTGAGTTTCCATGTATCGCCCTATTATCTCTACCTCCACCCAAACTCCTTCATCTGGCTTTCAAAATCCATCAAAACTGATAATTTTCCTAGCCAACACCATTTCCACTGTTGCTCCTAGGGAGGAGGTTGCATGTTTAAATAATGATAGTGTCTTGCATAGTGAGGAGTGGATGATGGTGGCATCTGAAAGCTGCAGAAGGAAGAGAAAGAGTTCATATAAGTAAAACTGTTGCCAAAACCAACAGAAATTGGTATATCAGTAAATACAGGATGAGGAAAAAGATGGAATGAAGTCTGGGTGGTAGTGATTGAGACAGAATGCTAGTTTTATCTGAGCTACCTTGTATTTGTCTGTAGAAAACTCACCTGGATGGCAGTGATGCATATTAGTACTGGGCTGTAAGGAAAGCACAGGAGATATGGGTAAAGAAGTCAGAATGTGAGCATTGTAATCACAGAGGAGCTGAGGTAGATGAGGAGAAAGCAGTGACATAGCCCTGGAGGTATAAGGGAGGGGAGAGCAAATGTAGGGGGAGTGGGAGCTGAGTAGGAGAAAAGGGGGGCTACACAGAGTATGGCAGAATCCCAGAAGCCACTCACTGATGGAGGGGCAAGAGGAACATCTATTATCTAAAAAGTCAAAAATAGAATAAGAAAAGGTGAGTGTTCTTCAGTAATAAATGAGAGAAGAGAGAGATCAAGATCAAACTCTGTAAAGAAAAAAGGCCAGCTTGTGGAAGGTTATGAAAGCTGTGGGTAAAGATAAAAATGGAGGCAATTGGCACAAATTGCTCACCTGAGATACCCTGCAGTGAAAGAAAGAAGAAACACAAAATTCTGGGTAAATGGGCCATCAGGGTCAAGTGAATGGTTCTTTTCAGCTGAGAGAAATTTCCTCTGTGAATAAAGAAAAAAATGAGGGCCTTTTGAGGTGGGGTACAAGGAATTTTTAGAAATGAACCAAGTAAGTGTTCCCCTTTCTTTTCTTTTTTAAAATATATTTTTTTATTTATTTATTTACTTGCAAGGAGAAAGTGAGAGAGCATAGGCACACCAGGGCCTCTAAGCACTGCAGACAAATTCCAGATGCATATGCCATTTGGTACATCTGCTTTACATGGGTACTGAGGACTCAAACCCTGCTCATTAGGCTTTAGCAGGCAAGTGCCATAACCACTATCTCTCCAGCCCACTTCCTCCTTTAAAAACCAAGATGAGCTGGGCATGGTGGCACATGCCTCTAATCCCATAACTTGGGAGGCAGGGGTAGGAGGATCACCAAGAGTTCGAGGCCACCCTGAGACTATGTAGCGAATTCCAGGTCAGCCTGGGCTAGAGTGAAACCCTACCTCAAAAATCCCCCCAAAAAAAAAGATGAAGCCAGGCATGGTGACACACACCTTCAATCCCAGCACTTGAGATGCAGAGGTAGGAGGATAGCCATGAGTTCAAGTACACCTTGAGACTACATAGTGAATTCCACATCAGCTTGGGCTACAGCAAGACCCTAACTCGAAAAACAACAACAAAAATATAACACATTTGTGTTTCATGTCTCTGAGAATTGTCTTTCTTTGAAATATGACCTCTTTCTATAAAACAGTTTGTATGAGGCCAGGATTTTATCTATCTTGCTCATTCTAGGATCTCTAGACTAGCAAATAGCTCAATCAATAAATGTTCAAAGACTCATTGAGTAACTGGGGAGATAGCCCCATCAATAAAGTGCTTGCCATACAAGCATGAGGACCTGAGTCCAGATCCCCTGTGCCCACATAAAAGCCAGGTGTGGGAACACACACCTATAGCCCTAGCTCTGGGGTAGGGGAGACAGGAGGCTCTCCAGGGCTTTCTGGATAGCTAATCTAGCCAGATTGCCAAAGTCCAAGTTTAGTGAGAGACCCTATTTCAAAAAATAAGGTGGAGAGCAACTGAGGAAGACACCCAACATCGACGTCTGGCCTAAACACACCTGCACACATCTGCACATAAGCAGACACACAATACACATATTCACACCATATACACATGCACATGAATGAATGAATGAAGGGATGGGCGGATACCTTCATGAATATATGAATCAGGTTGGGTCTTTCTAATTTCATATGCATCAAAACCACTGCAGGCAAGCGTTGAACATATGGCCCTGACCTCCCTGTGTCCTGCCCTCCACCCTGTCTTCACATATCAGTGCACTATAAATGATGATGGGGAGGCTTATAAATCAGAAAGAGGCTCTCCTTTTCAAGACTCCTTAATTACGTAGGATGGACACTACCCCTTGATCATCTGGATAGAACAGTGGGGAACTGTTCATCTCTCGACGTCCTCACCAGATCCTGCGTATTCCTGGGGAGGTTATGCAGCATGAGGAGTTTCTCACATCTAAGACTCTCCCTTCCTTATGCAGGATGTAGAAGAATATCATGCAGCTTGGGTTTATTACTGGGTTTTATGAAAATGTTTGCAGACTAACTTGAATCTAAATGTGTTTATTTAACCATTTGTATCTCAACCTGTTTTGAAAGTTCCTTATAAGACTATGAAAATTAGATCAGTGAAAAAAAGTATTTTTAAATAACTAAGAAAAATGAAGCAGACCTTGAAAATTGGAGCTGAGGTAGGAGTAAGAGTATAATGTAGCCATGTCAGCTGTGTATTTCTGCCCACTCATTGGTGAGTTTCATATTTGGATCTCAGGGCTCTAAGAACAAAACCAGACTGCTCAGTCAATCACACTGCTTCCAGTACTCATAAGACTGCATGCCCACAAGGCCAAACACTTAGGAGATGCCCCATTAATCCTGAACTGAGACCCAGCAAGTATTTCCCACAGTTCCTCAGGATAAGAAATGAAGAATAATCCCTACAAACTGACTAAACAGACAGTGAACTTTACAAAGAACTCAGCTTCAATGTCCCTCCAAACTGGACATGGTGTCACACATATGAAATTCCAGAACTCAGAAGGCTGACGCAGGAGGATCTCAAGTTAGACGCTACACTGGGCTACATAGTGAGCTCTAGGACAGCTAGGATTGTAAGTGGGACCCTGTCTTAAATAAATAGCACGTTATAGAGGAACGCAATTATTTATGGGTCAATATAATATAACCAACTTGATGTTTGGTCTGGCTTAAATTGATGATCAACTTTAGAGAACATAAGGAGTACTGGCTTTTTTTTTCTCCCAGCTCTGTCGCCTGTGTCACATAGGAACTCTGGTTTTATATCTTGATAAAAGTAAATGGGGAGTGCTGGATATAGTTCAATGGTTAAGAGTACTGCATTGTAAGATCTGAGCTCTATCAGCATCCACATAAAATGCTGGGTGTGGCATACAAGTCTATAACCCTAGCCCTGGGAATGGAAGAAGACAGGAGACTCACTGGAGCTCACTAGTCAGCCAATCTGATGGAAAAATATCGGACTCAGGTTCAGAAAGAGATGCTGTTTCAAGAAAATAAAGGGGAAGGTAGAGGAAGACACCAATTCCTCACACCTGTGCATACACCACACACATACACACACACACACACACACACACACACTCAAACCATGAATTTGATCGGTTATCAAAAAAGCTGTTTGCTTTTAATGTAGCTGCATCCTATCAGGTTACTCATGTGCATAACGGCTGGCACAGCCCCTGACTTGTATGTTGGCTGCTCTGTGATGGACAGCGCAGGGGCAGTGCCCAGCACGATGTCTAGGACAAAAGAGGTGCATAACAAATAAACAGTCTTATGTTGTGACCTTGGGCTGTGAATTCATTTTTTGAACGAGGTGAATTTTTCTTATCAGCAAGTAAGGATGTTATGGAGAAGGTACTGCCTAAACCCTTTCTAACTTTAGCATTCTATCTTATGATTCTGTGAAGCTTAAAATGCATTTTTAAATATTTTATTTATTTTTCTTTTGAGAGAGAGAGGCAAATAGCAAGAAAATTGGCACATCAGGGCCTCTAGCCACTGCAAACAAACTCCAGATGCATGAGCCACCTTGTACATCTGGCTTACATGGGTACTGGGGAATCAAACCTGGGTCCTTAGGCTTTAAAATGCAATTTTTAAATCAAAGAATATGAATATGCATATTATGTTGTTGCTGTTGTACAAATCCCACTAGAATATGCTAATGTCATTTGTGTGATAACTTAAAATATTTTACTGTTACCCAATAAAAAAGAGGAAAGAGAAGCTTGTTGAAAAGTTACAAATGCCAGTGGCCACACTCCTTCTATGTCTTCATTGCCTACTACACAAAGCCCCATCTTCATAGTGGGGAGCCAGCATGCTTTGGTCTCGATCCTGACCAGGCCTGCCTCAGAGAGGCCCCTCAGCTGTAATAAACCACAGTACTGCTTGTCCAAACCCACCCACCTCTCTTGCATAAACCATCCTTAAGTTTCAAATGTTTCATACTTCCTCTCCAAATATCTTTCATAAACTCACTTGAAGAAATTTCTAGATGGTCACCATTAACCCTTAATTTCTTTTCTTAGCAAGACAAAGTATCAAGAAGTAACAGTGGTTGTTAAGTACCTACAAAATGCCAGACAGTGCCTTTTATACATCATTGTTTCAGTTCTCTGGACATCCATTTGTGGTAATTATCATCCTCATTTTCAGAGGAGGAAACAGAGGCTGGGAATAGTTAATAAGAAATTTTTGCAAAGTAAAACAACTAGACAGTTAAGGAGCTGGGATTCAACCCAGGTTTCTGACTCTACAGCTGATGCTGTTTCTGCCATACTGCATCCCCTAAGAAGCAAATGAAGTTTTACCCAAGGCTCACCACATGACAAGATGGGTCAGACAGCTGCAAGCCCCAGACAGTGCATCTAGTGCCAGAAGGTGCTACATGAGCACCTGGGGGAACGTAACCAATATCTGTTCAAGCAACTCATGGTCTAAGCTACTCAGCAGCAAACAACATGATGTGATGCTCACACAAGTGCAATAGTGGTGCACAGCCATGGTGGGAAACCAACTGCTCTTGACTTGGCTAACTGATCTGCTCAGTGGAATGGAACCCATATCTGGATCTGGGAAACAAATCAGAATCATACCCAAAAATGAGCCTGCTCTCCATTATCAAACTCCCACCAATCATGAGCTACAAGATGGCCTGTACATATTATATTCTCTCTAAAACAAACAAAAAAATTAAAAACAAAAAAACAGGTTATCCCATCTATCTGGTGTTAACTGTACTCTCTATCAAAGAGTCTGCTTCTCTTTTTCAGATACACACAGATCCTAAGGAGAGAACCACCCCGTCACACCTCAAAAGGGCCCCAGATGAAACTAAGAATTGGGGAAATGAGCAAACGTGCTGCCTTCTTGCTGAACCTGGTACCAGCACAACGGAGAAGGAGATACACACAGAACAATCAACACCTACCAAACCAAATATCCAAAGACACAGAGGCTCCCAAGACCTCATCACTGAAGCAGACCTAAAAGGAACCCAACATGGTGCAGGGAAATTTACGGAAGAGGGGTTGAAAAGAATGACAGAGCCACACGTTGGGTCATGATACACAGAGACATTGCCTCCTACTCATAACTGATGGCTAACACCAAAATGCAAGACCCATATTCCACAACAAGGAGGGTCCCTGCAGAAGGGGGCAGTCAGGGAGGAGGTTAACAATGGTACTAATTTGACTGTATTCACTGAGTACAAAACTAAAAAAAAGGGGGGGGGTCAGACATGTGGAACGCAGTGGCTCCCAAAGAAATAGGTGACAATTTGTAAGGTGATGTATAATAATTTTTTTTTCTGTTTTGTAAAGAATTTTGCCATAACTGGTGTGGTTGGGGTTAAGTGTCCTCCACAGGGCCATGTGTGAAATGATTAGGAAACCATGGGGAGCTATTGGGAGGTGACAGAGCCTTTAGGAGGTACAGCCTCAGGGAAGTCTTTAGGTCACTGGGGACACACACCCTTAAAGGGAGTTGTGGGATCTCAGTTCCTTATTTTCCTTATTGAGATCCCTGAAACAATTATAGAAAGACATCCAAAGCTAGAGAAATGTGGTCATAAATTGACACTCATTTCATGAGGTCTATTGAGACAGCCTGATGCAGAGAGAACAGACTTCACTCAATTGTTGGGACCAGTCTTACTCTTCCTCCAAGATATGGAGATCAGAAAATCAAGTTATTAAATAAGTATAGGACTATTACATGCAAAGAACCACTGGTCAAAGCCTGCCAGCTTCCCAGACATTACCAATTCCATTTCCACTCCCTGCATCCTGCCCCTCTATCCAACCTATCAACAGCTAGATACTGATGCTAGACTTGGAAGTCAGCATGGAGTAGGGGCGAAGTGGCTCAGTGTGCCCCGAACCCTAGCTTTGTGGTACCCATGGTCAGCTATGACGAGGCCCTCAGCCCCAAGCTTAGCTGACCCTAAGACCTCAGAAAGTATACTTTATGCTACTTCCTTGTTATCATTAAGCAATAATAGCTCTCAATTCAAAGCACTGCTTCTTAACCCAAGGTTCATACACAAACTTGTTAGGTGACCATGATATTCAGTTGAATCAAAAAATATCACCAATTTAGAGGCTAGAGAGATGGCTTAGTGGTTAAGGTGCTTGCCTGCAAAGCCTAAGGACCAAGACTCGATTCCCCAGTACCCATGTGAGCCAGATGCACAAGGTGCTCCATGTGTCTGGAGTTTCTTTGCAGTGTCTGAAGGCCCTGGCATGCCCATTCTCTCTCTCTCTATCAAATAGATAAATAAATATTGAAAAAACATTGCCATTAGTGGTCTAATAGCAGCTATTTCACATGGTTCATGCTAAAAAAAGGAGAGAACTACAGTTTGCATAGCATTTCGATTACTATGGTTTTCTAACATGAGCCCACCCCTTAACTCTGCAAAATAGCGAAGATCCAAAGAGGTGATAATTGCCACTATGGTTATCATAAGTGTCTCCAAAGGCTTATGTACTAAATGCTTGGTTCCCTGATTGTGGGCTGTGGTGGCATCTTAAAGAAGTAGAGTCTAGTTACTGGGAGGCATGCCCCTGAAGTGCTTACTGGGATTCTTCCTGTCTTGCTCTCCCCAGTCACCACATGGCCTGAGTATCTCTGGTTCACTATGTGTGTCCTATCATGCTGTGCTACCTGACCACAGACTCAGAAGCAATGGGGCCAGCTGGCCATGGACTAAAATCCCCAAACTGTGATCCAAATAAACCCTTCACCTTTTAATTGTTTCAAGTATTTTGTTACAATATTGGAAAGATGACTTATACAATTAACAATATTTATTATATGCTGATGATATAGGAAGTACTTTTAAGTAGTGTGGTAGTGCACAACTTTAATTTCAACACTTGGGAGGCAGATGTAGGAGGATTTCTGTGAGTTCAATGCCAGCCTGGGACTATAGAGTGACTTTCAGGTAAGCCTAAAGTAAGACCCTACCTCACAAAAAATTAAAAATGGAAATACTTTCACCAATACCATTTTATTTGCCCTTATCATGGACAGTTCCTTCTGCGTTCAGCTTACAATCAACTAACATGCATTAAGTACCTTCTACTTCATGGGTTAGTTAAAAAGAATTGTAGCCCCAGGGTTAAGCCTGGTTTTGCTCAACACAGAAGCCAAGAATGAATTTTCCACTCAAAAGTTGTATAAGTATGCACACATAAGATACATGAAATGCATAACCACAAAGCCTAATTATCTCCTCGTCTTTATAGGAACAGTGTGACAACTGAGCTAGATGCCAGGCCCTCTCTGTGCACTAACCCAGGATGGTGAGAGTGAGGGACTAGTGTTGGATGTGGCTGCAAAGGAGAATGACTGGGGAAGCAAACACTCTGGTTCCATGGGTCTCACTCATTATGTAAACTGGGATAAGCCCCTCAACTCTTTGGAGGGAGCAATGTCCTTTCTGCAATTAAGGGTTGAAATGGAACGTCCATTTATGATGAGCCTGTGAGCTCTTATGAATGAGCTTAGAGTCCCAGAAATAAGGACACGTATTCTACTTTGAGAGCTTTTTAAAATCCCAAAGACCCAGTTGTTTTCTCCTTCATGAAATTTGTTAATTTTAAAATGTTTAAAAGGACACAGGACAAAGGACCAAGAGGCAACAAATTGTGAGAAAAGAGAACACACCTCCCAGAGATGAAATCAAGGTATGTTGTCTTATTATAGGAAACAAAAAAGAATTGTCATTTGGATGGTGGGAGGTGGTTCAAAATATTGTTTTTAAGCATACAAGAGTTCTTCCATGCTGAAATACCCCAATGCCAAAACAGGAATAGATGCCTGGACTATACACCAATGCCAAGATGGGTGGGGGATTCAATTTTTAAAATGCTCATGGAAATGAAAAACTGTTACTTCCAATGTGAGCCAATTCATTGAGGCCTTAACATTCATTTGTTGAGAATGGAGGGGGCAGTGGAACTTAGCTCCAGAGCTGATTGGGGAGCGGCAAGCTGGGAAGGTTAGCCCTGGCTAGGGATGTGCAAGTCCTTGACTTTGTTAAAATGATGCTATTCGACAGAAGTTACATCTGAGGTCAAGTGACCGCAATAACAGGGGACAGAGAGCGCTCTCAAATCATTCTCAGGGATGAAAATGACATGAAACTGACATAATATCTGAGGTGAGATGAAACTCAAATCCGTGGCAGCTGAACACTTCACCTGCTGATGGGCAGCCTGACCCTCACCAATCTCATAATCATACCGATGTCAGGAGGGGAGCAGAGTCTCCGGCAACACCAGGAACAGCTCCTGGGGCCTTGGGGGAGAGATGCTTGGCCCTGCCTCAGAAACGATGTTGTTAAAAGTTTCAATACTCAGCTTTAAGCCTTTCAAATCAATGTCTTATTAGAAAAATTGGATTCCACCTACATGCATGGAACCTCTTCCCTTATATAATTTTTCTTCACTCTGGGGATTTCTTGGCTAATGTTTTCAACAATAAAATGTGTGTTTTAGTTCAATGACTGTCTTGATGCTATTTAAAGTTTCCACCAAATTCTATTCAAAATGTAAGGGTGGTCTCTAATCTGGGTTAATCTTCTAGTCTCAAAACTAGGTAGGGAGTGGGGGGAGGTGGGCTGGGGAGAAAATGATTAATTATAATCTCTTTTCCCTCAAATACCATGTGTGAAAGGAAGGTGGTCTGGGAATGGTTGAATATATTAACCCATGATAAAAGACTTCAGAAAAGGAAGCCTAAACTATATTTGAATTTAAAGCAAGTGTTAAAATTAAAACCCCAAAAGGAGAAATATTACATTTAGCCAACTGTTACAAACAATCCTCCATGCTTTGTCATCTTCACTGAAAGTGTTCTCCTCTGAGGTCGCATGTAGTGGGGCTGTACTCCCCTCTATCGGTGCTTTCAGTAGAAGTTTTGGTATGTGTTTGTATTTTCCTAAAAAGAGAGAGTGAAAGCATCAAGGTGTGGCATAACCACAACTGGCCCTGCCTTAGGAGGTAGACCACAACTCTTTTCCTGCCAATACACGTGGGCATCCCAAAGCCAATAAATACAGTTGTCAACAGAGGGATGAATCAGCATGTATTTAAATCAAAGACAGCTGTGAAAGACTACTTAGCTCTGTTCCCGTGCCTGTCAAAACACAGAAGAGATTAAACATCTTACCCTCTTCATCCCCAACATTGTTCCACAAGAGACATTTCTGTCACTATCCCTGCCACTTGGCTTTCAAAGATGCCACAAAGCCCCGGGCGACCTCTGCTACATTTCAGTGTTGTTTATTGATTTCTGGCCCAGTGCTTAATAGTTTTCCCAGTCCCCCTGAATGGCTTTTGTAAGCAATGGGGTTTGTACATCGCGCCGATCAATACCTTTTATATTTACAATAAAATTGAAACTGCTTCTGCTGGGGGCACAGCCCAGCATTTGTCATCCTTCAGCGAGGGAAAACTATGTCATTATCTGAATTAAAACATTTATTTCTGATTAAGAGAGTGTCCTATCTCATTAATTTTTCCCTTTCCAATAGAACGGGAATAGAACCCTATCGATTTTTGCACTTTTACACATCTCCACTGCTGGGAAGATAATTGAGAAGTTAGCCAGAATAAATGAAGTTTCAAGTCTAGTGGGCCAGCCAATACCTTCCAAATTCAAGGTGTTTTTATGAAGCTGGATTTTAATTTGTTGGCAAGCTGGAGCAGTGGGACTTATTCGGCTGAGTAAATTGGATTAAGAGCAGAATCAGCCCGAAGCATGTCTTGGGGAATGCTGAGGCCCAGTTCCCCCTGGACTGCAGAGCCTTGCTTTGGATTTATGCTAAGACAGCTTCCAAATTGCCCTCCTTGAACTCCAACTTGCTTCAGGAAGTGTGGATCACTGACCCAAAAGCCTATTAACTTGTGTTTCCCTTCCTTGTGCCCATCACCTTACAAACAACCAACCAAGATCTAATCAGAGTTTGAACTAGACCTTCAGATTGGCAGCACCAATTGATTACACTTTATTAGAATAATGGGACTAAATCCAAGCTTCATTAAAAGGAATTCCCTCTGCTTGGAACCCTTTATTCTGAAGACCTTTCAATTACATGCCCTTATGGCACACATAGGGAATACTGCTCACTCTGATATTTTTCTCATTAGGAATTAACAGTCATTTGTTCTTATTTCCACATGCAGAGCCCAAGCCTAGCTGGACAATGCACAGCCCCCAGGGCTAGGAGGACTCTGGGACTGCAGATAAATTAAACCAGAGCCATCTTTGTTAATGTCTTAATTTGTTGCCGTCTCTGTAATTTATTTGTCACTGGCCCATTACTTTTAACATTCACATGTAGTTCTATGTGTCTTTAGTCCTCCAGGGAAAGCAGGTTCCATCCTTGCATTGAAGGCAAATGGAAACCAAGTTAGGCCAGGGAAGAGCTAGAGATTCTTTCAGGGAACAAATTTACTAAATGCTGTCCCTGGTGGCCTGAAATAGAGATCTGTAGAGGAAAGAGTTCATCTAGAAGTGAGGCCAAGAACGTCAGTTCATGCCTTAGCTTGAGGATGATGAGAAAACCATTGTTCCCCTTGCTCCTGTAAATGAAGTATTGAAAATTAAGTGTATCATAATATTCATAAACACTTCAATCTGAATGGTTGTGACATAGAAGAGCCTGAACTAAGCAGACAAGCTCTTTAGAGTGGAGTATGTGTGTACATTTTGCAGCCAAAAAGAAAGAGAAGCAAAGAAAGCCTGGTTATCAAAAGAAAAAAAAAGAAGAAGAAAATTTTTAAAAATCAACACAGCAGATTAAAAATGCTGTGGGAGTGGAGAACTTAATTTCTAACTGCATTTTAATGCATGGCCCAAAGTACCAAAGTATGCAAAGGTTGAATACATTCATCACAAACAGTTCTGTTTTCTCTCTTTACACCAATGAGGAATTACAGGATTACCAATGACCTTCCTCCCAATGAAGCTTCGTAATTATGGTCATTTATTATACAACAGAGATGAATGGGTAGGATTTACATAGAATAAAAATATTATTTAACAGCTGTGTTATTGATGTGTGAAATGTAATTTTAATTTATTTTAATGCTATAAATACATTGGTAATGTATTCTTTTCAAATTAACCTCCTGAACCACAACTGGGAAAACTTCAATTAATATTGCACTAAAATCTATTTTTCCATGTTGTGCAGAGCTGTGTACAGCTAAACACACACACAGCTAGGATGCCTTGGCATGCTTTGCCATTGTACTTTGCTTTGCCCCTTGATTCATGATTTCAATTTGAAATTGAATATCTTCTGGAATCCTTTTTAAAAATCTATCTTCTTTTAAGTAAAAGGTTCCTATTAAAATTGTTTTTACTATAAATTACAAATGCAGTGATTTGAGGAAAAGATTCTGTTTATGTTCATTGGACATGTCGCAGTATTTTTTAATATTTGGTATATTTCCACTGAGATGATAAAATGGGGATAACATTTAAGCCAATATCTCTATCTAATTTACTTAGCATTTTAGCATAATTTCAATAAGCCTGTAAAAGAACTCCTGGCTATACATTACACTGAATCCCTTGGTACAGAAAGCATATTGGCAACCTATATGCAGAGGTAGACTTATGTATTTTACTTCTGGATTTATCTCTTTTGTATTCTGTCCATTTGCCCCTGGCTGTCATTATTCCATGCTCATCGACAGAAGAGTTATAGTTTGCAAAAACCTATCAGGTAGGCTGGACACTAGATAATTGAGGTGGTGATCAGCCCCAGCGAAAGACAATTGATAGTGATGGTGTCAGGCTGCACCTAACAAGATCTGTACCCCCTGTCTCCTTTACCCCTTCCCTGGAATGGACCGAATATGGAATAACATGGACATGTCTGATATGCACATGGAGACAGGCTGGCAGTGCATGTACTCCCTGCAACTAAGATGGGACAGAGGTGTCTTTTGACATTGAATCAGGTTATTAAATGGAAGTGTGAACTATTAAGAGATGATATTGACCCTAAATACATTTTTTAATCAAAGTAAAAAAAAATATTTGACACCATTGAACAGACTGGTACAAGCACAGAAGGGAACTCCTTTATTGTGGAAATTGATAGTATATTCTTCAAAACTGAAGAATTTGCAATATATACATTTATAAATTTATAACAGCCTGCAGGACTCCCAATGATTAACATTGACTAAATGTTAAGCATGCTCTGAAGGGATATTTTAAAACAAGACAGTTGACCAGTCTTAAGAACTTCCTAACTTAAGAATAAAACTATTAAGTGTATTTGAAAATGGTGGTTCTAAGTTCTCTTGTATATGAACATGATTTAATATAGTTTCTCCTAAGAGATTTTTCAAGTGCACTCTCATTTCTATTAAATGCCAGGACTCATTGTGGGGAAGAAGATTTTAGGGTATATAAAGGAGCCTGTAAAAGCACCCTGAGGAACTGTCTGATACATAGCTCCCCCAGCATCTCCGGTTGTTTTCCTCATGCTGTTCACTCGTTTCTACCCTGTTTTTGTGAATTGAGAGACCACCACTACTCTTATATCCCCTACCTTCCCACGAATTTTTAAGTCTAAATGCTGCATGTTATCTTACTCTAATTGCAGTGACAAAAACTAATGCAGCCCACTGATGATGGACTTAAACCAGAAAGGATGAAGACAGCCCTAGTTTTTGCATGGCTATTAAACACCCTATAGTCTATATAAAAATATGCCAAGTTGAGGCTTAACAGTAATAAAACAGTATGGGCATTGCCTTCACTCCTGGATGAATGAGCAATGTCCCTGATTGGGTAATTGGCAAACTACATACTGTAACACACTCCAGAGCAGGCCTGTTTTTTCATAATGTTGAACAATAGGCTAACTAGGTAACTGCACTTGGCAAGATTACTTTCTATGGCCTCCAAACCATCTTCTTCTCTGCAAGCTATTGCTCCCTGTGATATTTCTGCACTCTTCTCCCCAGCAGTGCACTTTCAAAGCAAGTTGAGCTTGTTCAGTGGTGCTCAGATTCCACTGTTTTACCTTTCCCCAGGGTCAACTGCCTTTGGGAGGGAACCAATATAGATTAGTAGTGAGATGTGCTGCATGATTCATAGCATGTAGAGGCCTTCAAAGACACACTGGGCTCCATTGAGTTCAATGCTGCTTCAGTCTGCATCCTGTCTGCAATTGGAAAATAATTCTCTGTTCTGATCACTTAGTATTTTGAAAAAATACAAGCAAAAGAAACATTTTTGAAGAGTTGAATATGCCTTTACTTTTTAAAATGCTTATAAATCAAAACACATCCAATATACCCAGGCACTTAGGATTCAAGTAAGAATTCCCAGCTTCCCTTTTCTGTGCTCCTATCACCATGAATTGACATGCTTTCCAGGCCTTGGTGCCACTCCCCTGTGTGGGTACAAGGTTAGGCCTTCTTACTTAATGCTGGATAGCAACTGATTTATAGCAAAGTGATAGATACAACTATTGTCATTGAAATTGCACTGAGTTAGATAGACATGGTTTTCTGTTCCACAAGCCACTCCCCTTATGTACCATAACTCACCCCCTAAGTGACGATAATACTGCCTATGAAATTTATATTCATGATTATAAATTAATTCTTTTTTTGTTCCAGACCACCAGCAGCATGGACTTGTAATTTCCAAACAGCATTTATGGCATTAACTTGGGAATACTATCCATCAAGACTGAAGACAAATGTGGAAGGTGATGGTTTTGTGTGCCGCTGGCACAAGCTGCAGTTGGCTTAGAAAGGAGAGAATGCTGGGGCAGAGAAGCCTCTATAGACAGCTTGCCTCAGGAACAGTGACAAGAGACTGCAGAGATGACATTTCACTTCAATGTTCTTTCCCTGGTCACTTTTGCAGAATAGTGATCTGGTTAACACAAGCTTCTAATTTGGGTGACCCCATCATATATGAAGCACTATTTCCTGCCTATAAACTGGTGGGTATGATTTCACCCATTGCACATATTTAAAAGACTGAACGACCGGACAGACGGATTTAGTGGTTTGCCAGATCTTGGAGCTACTGACTGAATTCACACCTGTTTAAGTTCAGAGAGCAAGCAAGTCCTTCAGACACAGGCTGTCAAGCTGACTTTTCGAAGATCACACAGAGTGCCTTTCACCAGCACTACCAAGAAAAAAGCACTTTGTACTGTTTCTAAGAAAATAATTTATCTAACTAACCAGGAATAGTTGGTCCTCTAATAAAACCCCATCTAAAGAAGGAGAGTTCTTGAGATACATTTCTAAGCTTTGATCTTAAGCCCAGACCAACCTGGGTTCCAATCCCAGGGTGGCTGATTCTTAGCAAGTCATTTAGTCTTGATGGGGTTTGGTTGACACATCTGGTGAAATTGGGGTTGGGAAAATAACTTGTATACCTTGATCTTAAATGCCAGCATTGATCTCAGAGCATATTCACACATGACAAAAATAAATATCCCCTCCTCATGCTGACAGGCTCCTCTATGGAGCTTTGACCTCTTGAACATTCATTCTGATATTCCACCCAGAACATGGTGGAGTCCTGCTGGAGGTGAGCAGGCACAGAAAAGGAAGAAGGAAGAAAGGGAGGGAGGGAGGCATGCAGACCTGCAGAGCTGCCCAGAGTGAGGAAGTGCCTGTCTTCTTTCTCCTCCTCTACCCCCAGACAACACACCCAAGCCCAGGGAAGCACCTGGCCAGTCATTTTCTGAGTGTCAAGAGTCAGTCCATTGGATTATGAAGTAAAAGACTCAAAATCACTGCATTGTGGGCTGGGGAGAGCAAGATTGGCAAAACCTAAGAGTCTAGAATCCCAAGTTGACACAAACTACCAAGCCCTTATTCCTTCAGTGACAGGTATGCCTGTAATGCCCCCATCCCAGCCTGTCCTGGCAAAGCTGCTAAGTGACCAGCCTCAGTCTGGTAACCCTCCCTTCAAATCCTCAGTGATTGCAATTTGGGGTTTAGTCTTCCCAGCCATGGTTTCATGGCCATGATATACAAATGCATGCCATCCCAGTGTGGGCTATCTGAGGATCCTGGGGAATTGAACCTAGACCTGTAGGCTTTATAAGAGCCTTAGCTGCTGAGCCATCTTCCCTCACCCCCACCAGGCATCTGATGAGACGGTCTTTCCCCCCTCCCCCTTTGCCCTCATGTCTATCACATTTCCTCACATGTTTATATACTTTGCCACTTATGTGGTATCTATAATATATATATCTATAATATATAATATAATGATCACATACATGATGTGTAATAATATATGACATTCTACATAATGACCCACAGAAATATAATATGTGGTATGTATAATAAGTTATAGGCATGGGCTGGAGAGATGGCTTAGCGGTTAAGCGCTTGCCTGTGAAGCCTAAGGACCCCGGTTCGAGGCTCGGTTCCCCAGGTCCCACGTTAGCCAGATGCACAAGGGGGCGCGCGCGTCTGGAGTTCGTTTGCAGCGGCTGGAAGCCCAGGCGCGCCCATTCTCTCTCTGTCTCTCTCTCTCTCCCTCTATCTGTCTTTCTCTCTGTGTCTGTCACTCTCAAATAAATAAATAAAAATAAAAAATTAAAAAAAAACTCTCACATTTAAAAAAATAAATAAATAAATAAGTTATAGGCATGACTTCCTTCCCACGTCAGAGCTTATGTTACATCTTCTCTTTCCCATAGTTTCTAACCTGATGGGTGTATTCAATAAATGGGACAGGATTGAAGTATAGCTTCTACTCACAAAGCCATGCAAGGTGCACAGCCTGATTGCTCACACTCCCTACTCAGATTTAGAATACTTCCTTCCATTCTTTCCCAGAATTCACTTAGTTCTTTGTTCAAGAGGCCATATGGCAACATCACCCCTAGCCCATGAACACAGCCCTGCTCAGATCCAACCCACCCAGCACTCCTGGAGCCCTAAGATCTGTCCTTGAACCCCTCCCAGCTAAAACCAGCTCTCTGTTCTGCCCCCATCTGAGCCAGCACTGCAGCCAGAGGGGACCTGATGGTGAGGCAAGAGAGCCATGAGGATCACTGCCGGAAGGAGGAAGGTTGCTGAAGCCAGTTTAGCCTTCACCACATTTTCTTCCCTTTACTTTTACATTGTTTTGATTACCAATGGTTTTCCAGTACTCATTCAATGAATGTTGTCATTCCATTGCTCAGAGCTCTTCCCTGGTCTTTTTGGCCATAGTTTAATGGCTATCACCTTGTAGACATGGCTTGGCTGCAGCTCTTCTTTCTCACGCTCATGCTTTCCACCATACTAAGAGCATGTATAATACATGATATTAATAATCTTCTGGGGCAGAAGTTGTTGACCACACTGTCCCGGGCAAAGTCCACTTACCAGATGCAGACGCTCTTCAATCCTCTTTGGACCTTTCACCCCTCCTTGCTCACCTGGCTACAGCCACTTCTGTCCTTTGGTAATTCCATTTCCAGGCCCACCTCTTGACCTGAGGGCCCCTCACACATCACCACCACACACCAGCCTCTCTTCCTGCTGTGCAACCTGACCCTTTCAGGTCCTTCCCACAGTCCTCCAGAACCACCAAGTACTCATAGGTCTCCTCCTCCTGACTCTTCTCACTTCTACAGTTTCTCTAGCTCTTGCCCCAGTTCCCTGTGCATGCCTGTTTCTGGCTCTCTATTTGGTATTTCTAGGGTCAGGGCCTACTCAGGACTGCTTGTTCCCTCCATGGCACATGGAGACTGAGCAAGAGCTTATGGCATGCTTCTGTTCATGTACCCATCTAACAGTCTTTCATTGATCTCCTACTATGTGTCAGGGACTGTAGTGGACTCTGGCAATACTAAGATAACAAGTGCATTGCTGGTGATAAACAGATGCACACAGAAGGGCAAAACAGAGGGCAATTATGTAGACGGGTCCCAGGATCTGGGCCCAGTGGATAGAAAGGGCCTCACTGTCCTAGGGTCAGGGGGAGGTTCCAGGCTCAGTGAGGACAGGGATTGAGATCTTATGGAAAGGGAAGGGTGACAGGACATGTCAAGCTTGTAGGAGAGAAAGAAGAGGAAGCAGGAGTGGCACATTTGAGGTATGGGGTCCAGAGAGGTGTGGATATGTTGACCTGGGACACTACTCCTGTATCAGTCAGCTTCCCACTATAGAGGTACTCTGTGAGTCACACTGACAAAGGGAAACTCAAGGGAGTCCTCTGTACTTTCCCTCCTCTGCTTCTCTCTCTCACTTCTTCCTTCGGATAGAGCATGCTTCTTGGTCCCCATGACCCCAAGTGCCATTTCTCTTCAATCTGAGACTGGTCTCCTGGAAGGTATGAGAGGCAGAGCTTCTTGTCCTCAGGACTAAGGTGACTGGAAACAGCCCACTACATTGTAAGCCCCTAATAAGGGTACTTATTCATGGGAAGGTTGCTGCTCCCATCTGAGCCAGCACTGCAGCTAGAGAGGACCTACTGGTGAGGCATGAGAGCCATAAGGATTGTTGCTGAAAGGAAGAAGGTTGCTTATTTCAATAGCTGTGATCCTGCTTGGGGACTCCTACTGGAAACAGCTGGCCCTCTCAGCTGGCTGTCTGCTCAGAGGCAATTAGAGTACAAAGGGACCTGGAGCCTGGGCCCACTGCCCCTGCCTCTGGTGGTTTGGGATCCCCAGGTCCCCTTCCTGCTTTCAAAGAACTCATATTTAAAAGCAGCAGTGACTCTGCTGGATGGTGCCAAGAGAAAAAAGAACTATCTACAACACAAAGATCTCCTGGAGGGGGCAGAGGGCCAAACACCAAGGGGAACTAATTCTCCTTTGGTTTACTGAGACAGCTCTTTCTCCTGAAACTCTTGTGCTCTGGACTAGGATGGCCCAGGCCCAGCAAGCAGCTGTGATGTCAGACTCCAGTGGTCCTAGGGAGTCTGATGCCTGCTGGCCTTGCTGCTGGGGTGACCCAGGCCATTTACCAAGGATCTAACCCAGAGAGGCACAAGAGGATGATTGTCTAAATGAGTTCTCTCCATGGGAGCTACTCTTGACTCACAGTGATAACAGAACTCATTTTGTTAAGTACTGGCATTGGGCACCCTGCTGGGCCCTTTTTCCTTTCTTAATTAATTAACTTAACTATATTCATTATTACTAATTTATTTATTTTGGTTTTTCCAAGGTAGAGTCTCTCTAGCCCAGATTGACCTGAAATTCACTTCATAGTCTCAGACTGGCTTTGAACTGACAGTGATCCTACCTCTACTTCCCAAGTGCTAAGATTCCCCAGCTTCTTTAATTTTATTTTTAATTGATACATAGCAGTTTTAACATTTCTGTGTATATTTCAGCATTTCAAAACATGCATGCAATGTGCGATGGCCAAATTATAGTAATCAGCATTTCATTCCCTTCAAACATTTTTCCTTTGTGGTGAAAACACTCAGAATCCTCTCTTTTAGCTATTTTGAAATATCTAACAAATTCTGTCAGTGATGATCATCCTATCTGTAGAACACTAGCAATGACCCCTGCTCTGGCTATCACTTTCATATATGTGCTTTCCAGACCTTTACAACAGGGTCCTGGAGAAGTGAAGGGAGGGCAACGTAACAAACCCACATCCACCTGGATGGTGCTTCCTACCCAGCGCATGACACTTTTCCTGAAAGAGGAAGGAGCACTGAAGATGCTTGGGAGGCTTCATGAGAGGACACCACCATTGGTAGAGTATACACCTGGGCTTCCATGGCCACACACCTCCTCAACTCTGCCCAGGCTGGTATGGAGGGACGCAAATAGGGCTCAGTGTGGAGAATCCCAGAGGTCAGCTTGTCCTGACTTGTGAATTGGGCAGCTCCTGTGTGGACCGCAAAGTCAGGATCCAGTGATATAGGACTCAGAGAAGAAATGAGGGAAGGGACTGGCCAGGCCCTAGAAGGCCAGGGTAGAGGCTCTCAAGCTTTAGAATGCACAGACATCACCATTGGACAGGGCGCAGACATCACCATAGGGTGGGAGCACAGACATCACCAGGTGTTCAAGTGAGTGTTTAAATGCAGATTCCAGGGTCTTGGCTCAAATTTGACTCAAGAGTCAATGTCAGGCTGGGATATATGCATTTCACTCCAATCCTTCTAGTGATTCTGTAATAGGGTGAGCAGTGGAGAGGAAAAAGAAGGGGAAGAGAGGAAAGATGCCTTTGCCTAAGCTAGTAGCTGCCTGCTGCTGGCTTGAAGAAGACCTGGAGACCCCTCCCCAGCTGCATCCAGAACCCCTCTGTTGGCCATCTTCTGGATGTTGGGGTTTCAAGTAAGATTTCTCCTGAAGGAAAATTCCATGATTTAAACATTACACATGGTCCAGTCACAATGAACAGCTACATGAGAGGTTCTGCTCCCAAGAAGAGAGTGAGTTTAGTGAAACCTTGGCCACCTGAGGTTCTCTGGGAAGGAATTCTTCTAAAAAGCCTCATTTCCTCAGTAGCATTAAAACTTTTTATAAGAGCTGGAGAGATGGCTCAGCAATTAAGGTGCTTGCCTGCAAAGCCAAAGAACCCAGGTTTGATTCCCCAGGACACACATATGCCAGATGCACAAGGTGGCCCATGAGTCTGGAGTTCGTTGGCCATGGCTGGAGGCCCTGGCATGCTTTCTTGCTCTCTCTCTCTCTCTCTCTCTCTCTCTCATAAATAAATAAATATAAAATATTAAAAAAATAATTTTATATGAAATGTGAATCATTTGTGGGAATATGTGGCACCCTTCCCTGCCTTTTAAAAGCACAGAATGATTGTTTGAAAACTCAGAGTCATGCATTGGATTGTGTAGCCATCTGAAAGGACTTAAGGCCAGCCCAAAGATTAGCAGTGCCAAGCTTGCTGTGGGCAGCAGGCCCATGCCATTCCACTCTGCCTTCCTCATGGAGGCCAAAATATATGGAACATGAGTGAAGACAGAACAACATAGTGAAAATGGGAGACCCTGACTCCACTCTGCCTAAGAGCTTGCCTAAGAGAGAGCCCCCAGTCTTTAAATGGTAAAACCCAGAAAGCTCTGTGGAGTGGCCCAGGGTATGACCCAGGGTTGCATTTGTATGCCTCCCAGGGCCAGGTTGAGAAGCTTGGTCTTCAGGGCCTATCATGGGTACACCACTGATTAGTGCCCACACACCAATGAGGAGAGCATGGGGTCAGTTGTTTTCAGGCCTTCTACATTGGCATAGAGCACAGTTTGTGATGGTTTGAATATAAAATTCTCCCATAGACTTGTGTGTATGAATACTTGGTCTTCAATGAAGTGGCACTATTTAAGAAGGCTGTAGAACCTTTAGGAAGTAGAGCCTTGCTGGTAGAAGTGTGTCACTAGGGGCAGAACTTGGGGTGTTATAGCTCAGCCCCACTTGCTGTTCTTTCTCTCTCTCTCTCTCTCTACTCCCTGTAGGTATAAGCATGTGGCATCAAAGTTCTTCTCCTTTCATGGGTATGGTGGTCACTACCCTCTGGATTTGTAAGCCAAATTAAACCCCTTTCCTTCCATAAATTGCTTCTGGTCAGGCATTTTGTCCTAATAATGAGAAAGTAAGTGAAACAGTGGAAAAGCTGGAGATATTTGTAAAACACCTGGATTTTTTAAATGTTGGCACCTGGGGGCTATGTGGGGTCTGGGTCTTGCATTTTTCTCTCCCTCTTTCTGGCTGGGAGGCCTCCTGGCCTGCAGACTAGAATGGGAAGTAGAACATTCCTTAGTTACTTGGAGTTAGGATCGTGGATGCAAAGTGGGTTGCATCATTTCAA
This sequence comes from Jaculus jaculus, assembly GCF_020740685.1. Classification (NCBI taxonomy): domain Eukaryota; kingdom Metazoa; phylum Chordata; class Mammalia; order Rodentia; family Dipodidae; genus Jaculus; species Jaculus jaculus. The sequence goes on along the minus strand of NC_059106.1, from coordinate 97,488,934 downwards.
ATAAATCATAATTTGGAAGGAAAGCGAGGTAGAGGCTATCTCTTAATTCTCCCCTAGAGTCCTAACTGCAAACACTCGTGAGAAAACACAGGATTAGTAGAATCTATCAGCTGGCACAAGACTCTTAAAAGACAGGGAAGGACTCACACCTAGTCACAAAAGGGAGAAGGAGCACATACCCCTAACTCTTCAAAGTTCTCTCCCCACCCATCCACTCCCCGGAGCCCTCAGAATTCCCATGCCCAGGGAGAAGTCAAGGTTCTGGCCTAGACACAATCTCCAGCCTTCTTCAAAACAACATAATGGACTGCTGCACCCATAATGCACAACCCACAATCCCCATGGAGATGACCTGCATCCCCAGTGAGAAGGATCCCTTTGGCAAAGGAGCAGGGATGAGGGAAAGGATGGTATCAACATGTGATGTCTACATACTAAGTATGTCCATAACTAATAAAAATAAAGTAAACAAATAAATATTAAAAAAAAAAAAACAGGATGAGGCTCTCGAGCTCTGTTTCCAAAAGGAGGGTGAAGATAGCTCTTTATTAGAAGGGTCCTGCAGGCCCGTTGGCTCACACAGACCCCTATGGCTTGCTGCATCCCTTTCAGCCTGTTCCAAAGTGAGCAGCTGGGGGCTTCTGACCAGGGGTCAAGTTTCCTACTCTGTTTCTTTCCAGCTGCCCACTGGATTTTGTTTCCTAAGTGGTATGTCAGTAGGGATGTTTAGTGGGACAAGTGTCTATGTACAGTAATAATTATTATTTACTACAAGCATACGCTATGTCAGTGAGGGGCAGATATGACTTTCCCTGTTTTACAGATGAGTTAACCAAGCTCCCACAGAGAGTGTGGTAGAGTCAGAATGCAAACTCTCTCCCTTCCTTACCCTTGATGAGCTGGGCAGAGGGGGTCTCCTTAAGGCAGATCCCTAGTCTAGCCTGCCATTGGATCAGACATTGTGATTCTGCCTCCCAGTGGTCAAACCTGTAGTTCAACTCCTCACTTGGGCTGGAGAGACCTCTCCCCTCTTCTGCCACCCCAGGAGCCTGGCAGCTGATTATTTCAAGAAGTGGGCTTGGCTGCTCTGGAACCCTGAGGCTTGCGAGCAAGTGAAAGCAGCTGGCTCCCATTCTCAGGCCTTGTCACCTCTCCTCTGGGAGTGGCAGCCACAGCCTGCTTTCTCAGTGCTGCTCAGATGAACACAGAGGCGCACTGGCTCCATCCATCTAGGTCACCCAGTCTCACTCTCTGGTGTCCTACAAATGGTAACTACTCCTTCCTAGCCAGTCTTCCAGAATGTGACCTAGGCAACTGCCCCAACTTGGGAGGGTAGCAATGGGGACAGTATTGTGATCTGAATAGCATAAGCACCTCAAAACACTTCCTTTAATTTCATGATTACCTAGAAATATACAGATATAGTCCCTTCAAACCCAGTGACCCTTTTCAGTTCAGCACAATTTCAATTGTTAACTGAAGTTCAAAAACAAATGTAAACACACAATGTGAATAGACGCTACTCAAGCCTCCCTCAGGTCTTCTATACTAAGGACAGGATCTTCTTGCAAGATTGCATGCCCTCAACACTCTCCCATGCCAAGGCTTGTCTCCCCCTCTCCCAAAAATGCACATTTCCCTATTCTAGCATATGATCCAGGACTCAGACGGCTATGACTTTGAGTGGCAGCAACACTTTCTGCTGGGAATGAGGAACCCTTGAATGGCCTTGCCCCCTGCTACCATTGCCTCTGCAATGATCTCGGAAACACAGGAGTCCTAATTCAAAAACAAAGAGCAGTAATACCACCGGCTCCACAGTAAGCTATGAATTTGCATATCTCTCCCAAATCTAATTTGTATGTTACTTAAGCTTAGAAAATAAATTCTTCTGTGACACTTTTTAGTCTTTTATTGACGAATATCTCCTACATTAATTCACTTAAAATGCATTTCCTTTCCAAGCCTAGCTTTGGGATCCTGCCAGGTATTGCCCCTCTGGGAACAGGCTGCCACTCCTCCCTTCCCCCACCACCCCGCCGCCTTGAATCTGGGTAGCACAGGTGCTTATCAAGAAAAACCAAACATTGTCATGACAGTGGAAGTGTGCGTAGATCTACACATAAAATTCCAGAAGAATTGATCAAGATGACATAAGTTGTGATTTTAGCAGAAGATATGGTACATAGGATGAGAATCAAGACTCCAGGCCATTTGAATATTTGGCTAGATTAATTAATAGTTTCAGTTCTTTTTCTGAAAAATCTGTGTTCTGAAAACACTATCAAGAACCATATTTTAAAATGTTTTATGCCCAAGGGGGTACAAATAAATATGTGCTTAAATGGTACTAAAAAATTTAATAAAATGTATGAACAGTTACACTAAATGATTTTCCAGGAAGCCACTGGGAAATTATAGCTAACAAGTAGCTATAGAATCAGGTCTGCTGTCGAGAAGTTATTCACCTAATCACATAATCAAATTGCACTTCCAACCACAGCCATTTATCATGTCAAAATAAAACCTTTGTTAAGCCTTTTGGTTTTTTTTTTTTGGGTTTTGAAGTAGGGTCTGGCTCTGGCTCTAGCCCAGGCTGACCTGGAATACACTTTGTAGTCTCAGGGTGGCCTCGAAGTCACAGCAATTCTGCCTCCTGAGTGCTGGGATTAAAAGTGGGTGCCACTATGCCTGGCCATTGTTCAGCCTTCTTAAAGAAATCAGAATAGGAACATGGGGGCAGGGTGCCTTTAGAATAATTTCTTTCTTTAAAAATAAGACTTACAACTTTTTAATTTATTTTCTTAGCTCCAAAAATAAGACATTCCCATTGTTCAGTCCAAATATCTGAAACTGAAATTCATGGATGTTTCTCCTGACAAAAGTCATTGACAGAGAGGAATAAACAAATTGGTTTTGTTCTCAAAATTTGGCAAAGCAAATTTGTTCTAAGGCAAAGGTGTTCTTTGCCAGCTTCAAATCCACAGTGCATTTTTAGAGCCAAGAATAAGAGCCTGAAACACAGAGAGCCATGGGATAATGGAAATGCTGACCCAGCCTTCACTCAGCTGCAGGAATGGCATCACTGTAATTTATGGAGAACACATTTTGGGTTTGTCAGGTTTTTCAACATAGGCTGTCATAAATTTTAAGTAAAACTGTCTTGTGAGAGCTTCCAATGGCAGGTGTTAGTACTGGTGAGGCATCATGTCCTCTACTAGAATGGCACTTGTGTCCGGAGTGACATTGCAATGACAGTTTATCCCAATGGGAAAGAGGACTCAGATCCTTGCTTTGTTTTCAAACAACACTCGCTACCAGCACCATAGTCATTGTCAGCATGATCATAACCAACTACAAAACACTAGTAAAAGTCTCCATCCTTGGGCAGAGCTCCCATCCTGGATGACACGAAGGGGATTAACCGAGGCTCCTCTGAGTCCTGTCCTGTTCTAGGCCATGGAGAGGATGTGCTCACTGCAATGTGTGTCTTCCCTCCAGGATCTTCTTTGAACTTGTGGATGTGGAAGTGTACATCACACCTTCCTATCCATGCATCCTTAAGCAAAGTGGAGAGAAATCTTAAAGATGGCTCATGTTGCCAGGAAGACTGAGCAGAAGGCCATAAGCCTCTCTGTCCCCACTTCTGTGGGAGCTGTTGGGTGACTGGATGGGTGCTGGAGGTCTGAAGGTGAGCATAGATCTCTTCTCCAGATCTCTAAGGTTATTTCTTTAGGGATAGTAGTAGATTAATGGGGAGTCCCCCAAACAACCTGCTTTTTTCCCTTTAATTCTTTTACCTTACATATGGCCACTGTCATCTGAAGTACTAACTTTGACAATTTTCTCCAAAGGAGCCTCATTGTTTGGGGCTCTTTAATTTTTAAAATATTTTTTGAGGCAATTGTCCTTATTGCAAAATAGTTAAAAATTATGATCAGCATAAGAGGCCCAAACTTCTGTCTACCCCATCGCTTCTTTTTTGTTAAGCTTTTATTTATCTGCAAGCAGAGAAGGGAAAGAGAAAGAATGGGCACACCCATAGCCCCCTTTCACTCTCCTGCCTGTCCTCACTTGGAGAAGAGTTATTATGCAGACCACACAGCTAGTGCATAGCAGAGTCAGGAGCTCGACGCCTACAGTTTGATGCCAAAGCCTACCTTCTTCACCATTATGTTGTATATTTGCTACAAAATTTTGTGGAAGAAGAAGAGAGAATAAAACTAAGTGTACATATTGTTCTAATTTAAAGTGTTCTGTGCATGCAAAAACTCTGAAGGAATACAAGAGTGACTAAACATAGATGGAAGAAATATAATGTTTTAAAAATGCTTTCAATTTTCTAAATTTTCCTTTTTTTTAAATTTAATTTATTAGTTTTCTTTTTAGTAAATACAGGCAGTTTGGTACCATTATTTAGGCTCATCTGTGATCTACCCCCTCCCATTAGACCCTCCTTGTTAATGAAAATGGGTCGTGCATTGTGGAGTTAGCCCCCAGTTATTGGTATGATAAATGTCTCTGCAAATCATGACCCAACATGTGACTCTGACATTCTTTCCGCACCCTCTTCCGCAAAATTTCCCTGAGCCATGTTGGGTTCATTTTTGGTCTGCTTCAGTGCTGAGGTGTTGGGGGCCTCTGAGGCTCTGGCTCTCTGATTTGGTAGGAGTTGATTTTTCTCTGCGTCAGTGGTACTAGACCCATAGCTGGAGCTGGGAAACAAGTCAGAACCATACCCAAACACAAGCCCACTCTACAATATCAAGCTACCATCAATCACGGGGTATAAGAGGGCCTAAACCTATCATACTGTCTATCAAAAAAGTAAGTGTTATCTCAATTTTCCGGGTGCTAACTTACTCTCCGTTGGAGAATCTGCTTCTCTTTTCCAGATAGATGCAGATCCTAAGAAGAGAGCTGCCCCAACATACCTCAAAAGGGGCCCAACTGAAACTAAGGACAACTGGCGAAAAAAGCAAGGGTGATGTTTTCCTAAATTTTCTTTGATCATAGTTTATGACTTTCATAATGAAAGGAACATTTTTAAATGTGCCAAAAATAATATTTCCTAAATTAGGACTATCTCATATTATAGATGCTATCAAGAAGTCAGTATAATGAAGCCAAAAAGAAATAAAGGAGGAAGAAGAGGACATCTCTTAGACAAGAATCACAAAACCAGAGAGAAGCATCTGTAATCATCCTACCTAGCCTTGGTGCTGAGCCCAGAGGCTGCCTTGAAGAGCCCCAAAGAGTCATATCTGAGGGAGAACATAGTGAAATGGTTATGAACACATGCTTTACATTCATAAAATATATCTTAGACAGTTAGGTATACTTTTCATTCATTTTTATTGCACATTGGCATTTGTATTTTATTAACATTTATTTTGAAGAAATTTTTATTGATATTTTTTATATATATGCATAATGCATTTTTATCATAATTCCCTTCCATTACTTTCTCTTTATTTATTTATTTATTTATTTATTTATTTATTTATTTATTTATTTGTAAGGAGAGAGAGAGAATGAGCACCAGGGCCTCTAACTGCTGCAGACGAACTCCAGGAGGCATACTTTGTACATCTGGCTTTATGTGGGTAGTGAGGAACTGAACCTGGATCATTAGGCTTTGCAAGCAAGCACTTAACTGCTGAGCCATTTCTCCAGCCCCATCCCTCTATTACTTTCTATAGTCTTGCTACATCATTCTCCCTCCCCTTCCCCTGAGCCCTTTCTTCTTTACAACTAGTCACTCTGCTGTTTTGACATTTTAAAAAAATTTTTATTATTTATTTGAGGGAGGAGACAGAGAGAATGGGTGCACCAGGGCCTCCAGCTAGCAAATGAACTCCAGACATATGTGTCACCTTGTGCATCTGGCTTATGTGGGTACTGGGGAATTGAAGCTGGGCCCTTAGACTTTGCAGGCAGGTGCATTAACTGCCTCAAAGAAGGTGGGATGTGAGGACCAACAGCCAAGGTTGTTCTCTGGCCTTCACATGTGCACTATGGCACACGTGTGCCCACAATCAAGGACACACATCATAGTCACACATATAAACACAAACGTAATACCTTCTTAATCCTTTGAAATAATACTATAAGAAAACAAAACAAAACATCAAAGTAGCATTAATAACGAGTCCAGGTACTACAGGCAAAGATTTAAATTCTAGTCATACAGCATAATCCCTGTGTAACCCTGAGCCAGCCTTTCTGAGTCCCAGCTCCCCCACCTGTAAAATGCTGGTGCCAGCTAGTAGTGCCCACCTCACAGACTTTGGAACAGAATTTTTCATAGATTTTCTGTATACAGTGTCTATCATGATGCCTTCTACTGTTCATATGATAAAAAGTATTTGATAAGAGAAGTGAAACATGAATTTTATGAATGTCCTGTGGGGCCTTCGGGGTTTTCTTTTTTTTTCCTTCTGTAACCATCTTTCATGTAAATACAATGAGTTCATGTACTGAGAAAACTCTCATAGCTCAGTTTAAATTAGGTAGAACTGAGTGACCTAATAGTCTTCGTGGTCTCTATTCAAATCAGCTCAAGCCCTGGGATTGGGTTTGTTATGTTTCAGCATCTCCTGACTTCTCTACATCTGTCCCAGGGTTCAAGTAGATAGTAAAGAGCTCAGGTTCAGTTCATGTGGCTCCCTCCTCTGCTCTCCAGAGGGACAGGCACTGACAACAGAGGGCAACCTTGGGTTTCTTACAATAGTGTCCTAACAACATGAAACAAGATACAAGTGGATATACTGGTAATAATGATTGCAATAATGAAAAATAAGTAGTATTTCCTCTAAAAATACATTACTGAATGTTTATTATGTATGTCTGTAATATGCTGAACATACAAAGTTGAGTTAGGAAATATTCCTATCGTTATGTGGTAGTGGTAGGCATTGACATGCCCAGTATTTATGGTAATGAGATATTTGCAGACCACTATAGTTTGCATACCAGCTACCCTGTGTGCTTTCATAAAGAAGTAGCCACGGTCACTAAGAGTCACTGAATTCCCTTGTAGAATCTTCATAAAATAATACCATGACATGGAATGCTGTGACACACATCACAGGGCAGGGCAAGCTTCACCATGGCCACTTATTGTCATCTAAATCTTAATTGACCAGTGCCTTGAGACATGAGATACACATCTGCTTTCTTTGTATTGTTCCCTCTAAGGAGCCCAGAAGGAAATAGCTTCTCAATTAATGATTGCTGACAAAGGAAGGGAGCATAGGAAGGTAGGAAGACAGGGAAGAAAAGAGGGAAAAGTACAGGTTGTGATGGCACATGCTGGTATGAAATTGCTGAAGAGGTACAGGCAGGAAAATCAGGAGTTCGAGGCCAATTTGGGCTACAGAAAAAAAAAATGAGGGAAAAGGAATAAATCCAAACTCTATGAATTTCCTCAGGCACCTACTATGCACATATATGAAAAGCCCAATGTGAGCTGATCATGATGGAAGACACAACAGAAGCTTGAGAGACATGGTTCCTAACACAAATGATGCTTCATGATGGGCTGGAGAGATGTCTCTGTGGTTGAAGGCCCTTGCTTGTAGGGTCTAATGGCCTGGGTTCCATTCGAAGTACTCACATAAAGCCAGATAAACAAAGGGTGCATGTGCCTGGAGTTCATTCACAGTGGCAGAAGGCTTTGGTATGCCCCCTTTCTCTCTCTCTCTCTCTCTCTCTCTCTCTCTCTCTCTCTCTCTCTCTCTCTCTCCCCCCACCTCCTTGCTTCAGAATATACATAAATAAAAAACTTAAAAGAAGATATCTCATGAAGTAACTTCAAGACATTTTAATGAAACTTACTTTTCAATAAGAAAAATATGCAAGGATAAATGACTTTCCCAAAGGTGAATACTTTATAACAATTATAGGAATAAAGCTGCAATTATGAAGAAATATACATTGATTTATTGCAAGTTGATAAGGGCAACTTCTTTTTGATTTGTAATGTTTTAATGATTTGTAATTTGTAATGTTGCTAAATTAAACTAAAGTACAGTTGGTAAAGTTTGCACCAAATGAAGATTCTAATAAAAAAAAAATCCTCAATGAACTACAAATCCCATATATGTAGAAGCTCCAATATCAGCACTAAATTATCATTTACATATTCATCAGTTGCCTCTCCCCATCACCAATAATAAACCAGCATCTCTTAACTATGCAGGTATTGAGCTATATGTGCATAAATTAACTACAACTCAAATAAAGAAGAAAAATCTATTCAAATCTACATTAATCTTTATTGGCTTTTCCACTTGTCATAAACAGTTTGTAACCAGATATATATCATCATACTAAGCATCAGGTAAGAGCGCTCATTCAATAATCCAATTGATATCCAGGGGCAACAGTTCTCCAATGGGCCATTTTATAACCTAGGCAAAGGGTAATCATCCTTAGCCTCCTCAGAGGGTCTCCTGGTCTCTGCTGCTTACTTCCGACTTTCTAGCAGCATTGTTTTATGGTTAGTTAATTATTCTTTACTAACATTAATGTATTCCAGAACTGAGACCATCAAATGATGCTGAAAGAGATGTCGATCATCTTTTATTGTTGTTAGACTTTTTTCCCATACTTAAAAAATGTGTTTGAGAACATCCCTGTTGAATACTTAAATTCTATCCTTCCTTACTAAGTCATTATTTATGTAGGGCTTTTCCCAAATTTCCAAGTGGACCAAAATGAGCCTCTAAAATCTATACTACAAGAAGTATTTCATAAATTATTAACTCAGATTAAAGAGTATGTAAGGTGTAGCAGCTACCCCCACACTATTGGGACAAAACGGCCTTCAGAAGGGTTTATGGAGGAAAGGGTTTTGTTTTTTTTTCTGGCTTACAGTTTTGAGGGGAAGCTTCATCATGGCAGGGCAAGCATGGCATAAGCAGACAGTGTCATATATTGTCACATCAGCTGAGATGAAGCAGCAAGAGTGAGCTAGTTAACACTCACGGGGCTAGACTAGTAAACCTCAAGGTCCACTCACAGTGACTCCATCTCCCAAAGGCTCCATCTATGAGGCTTAAACACAAACACATGAGGCTTTGTGTTGACATTTCACATTCAAACTATCACACAGGGTTAAAAAAAAAATGAAATAAATGAAATCTTTTTAAACTGAATATGAGCCTCTTATGGAGGGAGTATCCACACACCTTCTAGGAATTCCTGCATACTTACTCAAATTGAACTACAAATTCGGTGCTGAACTCTCTAGAAATAAATGTAATCAGGGAAATAGAATTCATTCATTCCCTTATGTATCATTTATTTATTTCAAATCTTACACAAAAGGCATTTTGTTAGATACTAACTAGACAGCATGGAATAAAACACCACTCAGTTTTCCCCTTGGAGAACTTACCATTGAGTTCTACAGACAAATTTTAACAGGTAGACATATAGTTATAAATTATGAAAATTCCATCAAGGAAAAGAATAATATTCTAAGATAGCAAATATTAAGGAAGATCAAATCAAACATTAGATGGGAGGAAGTGAAATTGAACTTGATACTTCCTCAGGTTGCTTCCTAATTTCCACTTCCTCTTTCTTTCTTGCTACAGTTCCAGTCTTTACTGAAACATTTGATTGCCCTGACAAAACCATGCACCTGTGCAAATGGAGATGTCCATGTGACTAAGTCCTGGTCAGTGAAATACAAGTTGCAGATCTGTGCATTCCTAGATAATGCTTCTGCAGTCAGCAATGCTGGCTAGGCTAAACATCCTTTTTTGTGCTCCCATTTCCTCAAGTGAGGACCTACCAGGATGAAAATGCCAATGACCATGAAGGTCAGGAGTGATCTGTAGGTGAAAGATGTGTCTGAGAGTAGCAGAGGAGAAAGACAGAATAAAGAGGACTCCATTCCCTACATAATAGTGAGATAAATCAACCCATGCTGAATGTGGTGGCTGTGAAAAAGTTGGCAACCATAAAATGTTTCTGAAGATGCAATAAACAAAAGTTAATTTCAAATAAAATTCATTATTAATGCAAGACATTTCTGTGTTACATCCTGTAACATCACTGCAGCCTTGGTTCAGAATGCACACAGGTGCACTTTTGTTGTTCATGACATCACTCCAATACCCATGAATGCTGCCCAAAATGCCTCATCTCAGACTTGAGACTATAACATGCAGGAATTGTGATATTTTTTCTATACAAAGTTTTCTACTCTTAAAGAAACATAATGGTTTAATTGTGCAAAACAAAAGACGTCAAATATTTTCCTAACATCATTTCTCAGCATGTATCAAATTAATATATCTTTGGAATACACTATGCTAGAATGTTTGATTTTTAAAATTGATATCTGAGTTGCCTTGAGTTTCATTTAAAAAAAAGAATTAAAGAAACTTTGGGATTAGAACAGAATTTCCAAAATGGCCTTAAGCATACTTCTTCCATTTTGCAAAGTGGTGTTCTCAGCATTGATGATCATAAAATCAGAACACAAATCAACTCTGAAAAATGCCGAAAAGATTCTATGTCCTTCAATATTTAGTATTCAGCCAATATTTAACTCTTTATGTAAAAATAAATAAGCACATTCATCTTATTAGTATGCAAATTTGCTTTGGTTATTAATAAATGTTAAAAATTATATGCATACCAAATTGTTTTAAAATAAAGTTACTGATGTTTTATTAGCAATAAATTTTTGATTTGTATACTTATTTTATGTACCTCTAAACGTGGGGTGACATAAAAATTTTCAAGCAAAATGGGACATGAGTGGGAAAGGTTTAAGATCTGGATGAGTCCACTGTCCTTGAGGTTCACGTTATCGTATAACTGAACACAAACCCTGTTGTTTCCAGGGCTGGGAAAGGAGGAGGGCTCTGGTCAATAACATGAAGTTGAGAAGACCATGCTGTTTAGGAGCTGGAAGAACTGTGTGGATGCAATATAACAAGCAGCAGGAGATGATGATCATGATTAGCTGAAAAGACAGACAACAGCAGATCACTCCAACATGGCCTGAGAACTGATCCTAGGCACAGACACAATTGGGCTATCAGGTCAGGGGCTTCTAAACTTTTTTTGTGTGGGGTGCTGCCTTGGTTTGGATATGGATATGCAGATGACAGATAAAAGTACATCTTCTCTGAGAGATGACAGAACCAGTCCTCAGAAACAGTTCCCACTTCTCCCTTTGTTCTCACTCCATGGCAGTTATGAAGCCAGCCCAGATAACCCCAAAGCTCTTGAGAACTGAGCCTAAAAACTAAGGAGTTCTATGAGTCATAGAGTCTGTAAAGTACATCATATACACATGGGAAATTCAAGTCTTTCCTGTATTGAGACCAGAGAGAAATTTCTCTGTGGATCTTCCCAGAGAGAATGTTATTATGGGCTAAGTTTTCCTCCTTAGGAACAATTCAGATAAAGCAATTTCAAGGGTGAAGGACAGGTAGCAGAGACTGGAACAATGTGACACAATGACCTGACGCTCCCAGCACTGGCTGAGCCCAGGAGGGCCTTTCTGGCCGAGTCTGGCTCCATGAAGCTCAGCTGCAGGGGACAGCAGCCTAGGAGCCCCTCTGGCACTGTCAACAGGAGCTTCTCTCAGGAGGATATACATTCCCTCCAAAGATTTACATCACACACTTGTTTGGTCGGCAAATAAATTGGCAGCACAGCTGAATTTAATCTTTTGATTCCCCCTTGAGAACCAATTTCTCCAAGCCATTCTCATGTAGACAAAAGGATTTTGTCTCACTAAACCAGTTTATTGACCAAAACTGTCCCTCTGCTCTGACCGCTGACATTATCTGAATATTCAAATCCATCACAGATCGCAAGTTCAAATGATTTTGGTGCCCTCTCAAGCCCTGTTTTCATAGTGAGCTGATTACGAATGACAATATTATAAGGGTTTTAATTGACATTCTACAAACAATTTGCACCCTGGATTTACAATCGTAATATATTCAGAAGCGAGAATGCTACTGATTCTGGTTAGTAATGGTATTTGTTGATTTGAAAGGTAAATTGGCCTAGGTTTGTAAATGCTGTCACTTCTAGCCAGGGCATTTCAGTCCTTCCAGCAAACTAAGTGATCCTTAAACCTGCAGAGAACATGTTTTGCATTCTTGTTCTGGGGCTCAGGACCTTCCTTGCCTATCCTTCGTGATGTGGCCACAAGAGAGAAGTTTCAACCCAATCCTGCAATGGAAGTGAACTAGTCTGGAATGCAGGTTCTAATGCCTGCATTTACACTGCCTAGGCAAGCTGCTTAAATCCAGTTTACCTTATCTCCTGGGTAATCAAGGAAGGATAAAATAATTCCACATGCAACCCACAAAATTGATGTTTGGGTAGAATTAATTAACTGATGTCAAAGGTTTAAAAAATCAAAAGGAGTACTTGCAAATGTAAGCTGTTTTTATTAAACAGACATGTTTTTAAAACAGTGGAGACATAGCTGAGTAAAATGTTAACAATATTAAGACCTAAGACTTATTGAGTATTACATATGCCAAGCCCTGTGTAAGAGCCTTGGATGCACCATCCCATCAAATCCTCACAAAACCCCAGCGAACTCGGCACCATTATTAGCCCTGTGTTACACATAAAGAAAACAGGTCTGGCAGTCATACAGAAGGAAATGAAAATGCCCCATTGCTCTATGCTACAGAATTAACAGTGGAGATAAGTGCAGATTTGACTGGATTCTCAGCCCCATCCTTAAAAACATCCTGAGAGGTAGGTATGGTGGCACACACCTTTTATCTCAGAACCAGGAGAAGATGAGCTAGGAGGATCACCTTGAGTTCAAGGTCAGCCTGGGGCTACAGAGTGAGTTCCCAGGCAGCCTGAGCTCTAGACTCTACCTAGTGGTGGGGGGGAGGGGGAAGGTCTCCTGTAAAGAGTGTTTGATCAGTCAAAGGCCAACTCTCTTCTCAGATGGATGGGATCAGTTCAGAGCTGGAGAGATGGTTCAGTGGTTAAAAGTACTTGCTTGCAAAGCCTTATGATTCCAGTTCAATTCCCCAGTACCCACATAAATCCAGACACACCAAGGGGTGCATATGTCTGGAGTTCATTTGCAGAGGTAGGAGGCTCTGTTGTATCCATAGCCTTTCTTTCTTTCTCTCAAATAAATTAATTAATTAAAGGATGGTATTATGTATCTGTGTAAGTGGAAAAACAGATTACTTGGGGTGGAAAGGCCTAAATGACATCAGGGAAGAGATTGAGTAAAGGAAGGGTAGGGAAAGGATTAATTAAAACCTAAGAGAATATGAATAAGTCATGAGGAAACCTACTTTTTTGGACAACGGTACATACAGAAGCCATAGATTGTTACTAGAAAAAATTCAGTACCAGGAATGGGATATCTTCCAGTGAGTAGTTGTTCAGGAGAGGTACCTGATGTCCCCCATAACATTACAGGCCATTGCTGAGACTCTTGGTTTCCTATCAGGAATAGATGGTAAAACCCTATTGCTGAAGCCTCCATATGCTAGGGCTGCAAGGCCACTGAGAAATCCTGATGGAGCTGAGTTGAAAACCTCCTCCCTGTAGACCAGCTGAGAGAAAGCTGGAAAAAGCTCTACTGCATGTAGCTCCATGGGAGAGAGAGAAGTCATCAGTGGAGATAAACTACACTGGACACTGCAAGCCTTAAGTTGGGCCAGCCAGGCCAAATGAGCCAATGGGTGCAACAGTGGCATGTCTGTTACGGGGCAAACAAACTGCTCTCTAATTGGATTGGAATCCTGTTCCACAGGAAGGAATACATGCTTGATACTGAAAACCTATAGTGGGGGAAGTCATGAGCTCTAGGGGTATAAGACCTGTTGGTGTCTGGCTCAATGCACATATTATGTTCACCAAACTGCCCTGTAAGCACTTTTCTTAATGTTTATGTCCATATGTTAATGCTACTCTCACTTTTGGTTAGAGAATCTTCTCTTTTCAGATGGTGATGACCTCTGGGATGACTCGAAAGGCACCATAGTGCTGAGAAGAAGTGACAGAGGAGTGCTCACCACTGAAACATCTCTATCACACCTTCCAAGGTTCAGGGTCCATTGTGGAAGAAGTAGCAGAAAGAATATAAGAGCCAACAGAAGGGTAGGACTCCTTACAACGTGCTCCTCCAGACACAAAATGGCCTGGATATCGATGACCTCACAGTACTTGGAACTACCTACACAAGACCAGTATAATAGGAGGAAAAGATGATGACATCAAAATAAAAGACAGACTGATTGGGAGGAGGAGGGGGTATGATGGAGAGTAGAGATGTGAAGGGGAAAGTAAGGGAGGAGGTAATTTCCACGGTTTATTGTCTGTAACTATGGAAGTTGTCAATACTAATTTTTTTTTTATAAAAGTCCTACAAGAAATAAAATTTGGAGTAGAAGGCAAAATAAATAAAAATAAGAAATTATAAATGTGACACCACAAAGCTACCAGCCAGGTAGTAAAAAAAAAGAATGTTAAGAACATAATTTGTGCCAACACTTGTACCCAAGAGCACATTAGTACTAAACTCTGTTTGCTGTGTGTTCTTTAAATTGTATTAAAATATACATAATAAGGGCTGGGGAGGTGGCTTAGCTGTTGAGGTGCTTGCCTATGAAGCCTAAGGGCCCAGGTTTGATTCTCCAGTACCCACATAAGCCAGATGCACATGGTGGCACATGCATCTGGAGCTTGTTTGCACTGTCTGGAGGTCTTGGAATGCCCATAGTCACACTCTTTCTGTTTACCTCTTTCTTTCTGTCTCTCTCTCTCAAATAAATAAATAAAATTTAATACACATACACATATATACATAATAAAATGTATCACTTTATCCAAAAAGAAAACAGTTTCAGAAGCCAGTGAGTTAGACGAATGTGATTAAAGGGGCTGCTAACCTCACACTCGTATTCTGGCTATAGCTTGTGGTAGAAAGCAAAATGCATGTCTCTTTCTATATGTGCTGCAAGAGACCTGTTGTTGAGACCAGTGGAAGTTTTGTTTCCAGTTCTTCACTTTGATGGGCATAGCCGTTCTGAATCAGGCTTACAGTCTGAAAGAAATGGCCGTCCAAGCAACTAATATTTCAGAATCCCTAAGCTGGAAACTCACTGCAGGTCATTTATGTCCCAAGTTGACTGAATTCCCTCCAAGACAGCATATTTAATCAAAGCTACCTGGTGAAAATTATGAAGCTTCTTAATTGAGCTCTCCTATGGCGGGCTTTCCGACAGCAGTGCAAATACCACAGAAAATAACAAAATGAATAAACTACACTTTTCTCGAGTTCCATTTTCAAATATGACGTCTGGAATGAAGAGTTTAGATCTCAAGGTGGTAATCTCCATGCATAGTATAGTGTTTGTCCTGAATTTCATTGCTTTGAAAAAAAGGCATGAAAAGTCTTGATTTAGTTGGCATTTAATGTGATTTTTATATAACTTCTGTGATATAATCAGTCTCAATGGGAATCAGTGGGGAAACTTAAAGAGCAGTAAAACCTTCAGCTATTGTTCTTTCTGTGTTCTGATTGGCTTGCTGGGTATACAAAGCTGAAAAATCCCAGTTCACATACACCTACTCTATTTGTAGACACCCATAATGATTGAGTGCAGGCCAGTACTATCCCCTCTCCCAGCCATCCAGCCAGTCAGAATGCAGGGAAGACAATAGGTATGTTGGAGCAGCAACAAAGAATGTGATGCTGTAAATCAGGCTCCATCTCTGCATAGCTGGAACAGTAATGCACGAGCTATCGGCAAGTGTATTAATGTCTCCTGCTCTCCATAAGTGAAAAATCACACATCACACTTTTGATTGTTATTCCAAGATAGCTTTTACAGTATTGGATTTTTTGCTTATTTTTTTAAAAAAGCATAATGAATATTTTACTATTATTTAGAAGCAATGTTTCTTGTTTTGTTGGAGTCCATAAGCATTTCTTTCTGGCAGATAAACACATTGTCTCTCCTGCATACTAATTGACCAGTGATGTGTTTAGAACTCAGATGTATTAGATTTCTGGAGCCCTTAATGTTAGCAGATAGAAGGTATCATATAACTGATCAGGGACTTCTTTACATCTACTCAACTGGATTCAGAAAACTATTAGAACTGTGTGGAAACATAAAATACACTAGCAACACATTACATTTACATATTTTAAATATGCTTATCCATGCATTTAATTTAGATTTAATGAAATACTTATTACATGCAACCAAAACATCAGTGCTATTAAGAACAAGTTTATGGAGGATTAACAGCTGTGTTATATGTCTATCTCCACCTATGCCAGAATCTTTCACTCTCAATAGTGTGCTTTTAATCACTCACTTGTATTTATTAAATGCCCAAGAATTATGTACTTCTACTGAGTGAAACTGATTAGGATACTCTTTGAATTTTGGGTAAATGCTGATTAATAAATTTAGATGCTGAAATTGGCTCTGGAATCTATGTTATGTCAACTCATCCTGTAGGATTCATATTCAGTTGGTATGAGACAGGTTGTAGATCCAGGGGGAAAGTTTGCTGTTATTGACAGACAATCAGAAAATAAATCAACATTCAGCAAAGGTTAAATTATTTTTATTCAGTTTTCTTTTTCTTTCTTTTTCTGTAGAAAGAGTGGTTCAAAAATACTACAAAGAGAAAAAAAGCAATGAGAACCAAATTGCTGTACATGGAGCTTCATTGTGGAGCAGCAAGGGAGACTAATTCACTTGAGTGTGACTGGTTCATAACTACCCCAGCTACCCTAAAATGAAATATCTCATATGGTTCCATCTTTGCCCCATAGGTCATAATACTATAGTGATCACATCAGGGCTGGGCTCCATTATGGAAAATGAGACCCCAGCCAATGCTCTCAAACACCCCTGCCTGCCCAGCAGCTATCTGGGTGCCGTAGTTGTGTTTACCTATTACCATACTTTTATTTAGTTAGTTTGGACTTGCAGATGCCATAAAGGAGGTAGAATTCGGTAGGTTATGGAATGTTCTATTCTTAGAGCAAATCATTTGTGCCTTCCTTCACCTACATATTATGGCATATCCTCAAAATCTTTACCAGTGGAAGGGTTAGAGAAAGCAAATAAAGAAATAAATAGCCTTCTATCAGAAACTGGAAGCCTTGTTCTCCAAGAGCCACCTGCCCTTGTTGTTTCATCTGTCTTAGAGTAGGTGATGAATAAATTTTTGACTCAGGAATTTTTAACTCGCTCCATCCTATCTGGTTTGACAGTAGCTTCTCTCCTGCTCCCAGCTTGTTTCTTAAGTACTTCCACTGTCTTTTAATATTCCTAGCGACTTTAAGGCAAGTATAAGACCTAATACATATTGAACAATCTGGGGTACTAGGCACAGCTCAGAGAACTTCTGATTCCCTATATTTCTACCAGCCCCCTAAATTTGGTACTATCATCAACCCCCCCTTTTTTTTTTTTCGAGGTAGGGTCTCACTCTGGTCCAGGCTGACCTGGAATTAACTATGTAGTCTCAGGGTGGCCTTGAACTCACGGTGATCCTCTTACCTCTGCCTCCCAAGTGCTGGGATTAAAGACGTGCGCCACCACACCCAGCTCATTAACCCCATTTTTAAGGTAAGGAAACTAAAGTTCAGAAGGGTTCAATCAGTTTTCCAACACCACAAAGTCAGTACATAGAAGACAGAAGCAATTGGTTTGTATGACTGCATGTTGTCACGTCAGGCTATTTCCCTTGTTTGAAATAAGGAGCAAAGATTCAGAAAGGCTAAAAAACTTGCCTAAAGTCACATAGTGACTTTTAAATATTAAAGATAGAATTCAAGGCCAGCATGCCTTACTGAACATGCAGAACACTTAGCTGGCCAAGCACCCCACTGCCCTCCTTCCACTGCCTGCTGTGTGGTAGGTTTTCAAGTGAATTGCATGGCACTACCCTCCACTGCTCGCAAGATCCAATCATCTCTCCAAGCTCCCACTGTCTGGTGTCTAAGTCTGAAATACATAAGCCTTTGGGTGGAACATTTCTTTTTTCAAAAATTTTTAAATTCAATAATTATACAATATATATTATCCAAATGAAAACAATATCCATCAATTCTAAAATCTAGGATTTTATCTTATTATCTGTCTCAGCAAACATGTTAAAAGATGCCTGACTCTTAGTTTCTAATGAGATATTGGTGGGGCTGCTGACATGATCAAAGCTCTTCATAACCTATGCTCTATAGGCCATGCGCTGCTCTTCCTACACACACATGTGCTGGCTTCCCTCCACTGCTTTGTGATGACACCTTCCATACTAAGCCATCGTTGCCTGTAAAAACAGTGTAATCTTACCTAGACGGGAGTTTCCTTAAGGCAAAAACAAGAGTCTCACCCATCCTTACTGCCTAACGCTACTTGAGCCTGGCATACAGTGGGCATCTGAGGAAAACAGTATAAGCTGTTTACCCTGAATCTCTTTCCTCTTCTTCCTGGACACAGGCGCACACTGCATTCCTCAGTCTTGCACACAGTTAGCAGCAGCCAGTGGACTCTCACATGGAGAGTTAGCCAGTAGGATGTGAGAAGCAACACATGCTGCTTCTGAACAAGGGTTTTCAGAAACAGACATGTCCCTCCCACACACACGCTTCTTTCCTTTATACCAGCCAGCTTTGATCACAGCAGAGGAAGAATCAGGTGGAACTGCTGTAGAAGCTGTTCACTTATGAAAATTACTGCTTGGTAGTAAATTTAAAAAGTTTTTGTTTTTGTGTATTTATTTCAGAGAGAGAGAATGGGCATGCCAGGGCCTCCAGCTGTTGCAAATAATCTCCAGATGCATGTGCCACTGTGCGTCTGGCTTATGTGGGTCCTGGAGAATTGAACCTCGGTCCTTTGGCTTTGAAAGCAAGTGCCTTAACCACTGAGCAACCTCTCCAGCCCTGGTAGTGACTTCTGATGACAAGTGAGTTTTTTATTAACAAAAAACAACAGCTAAACATATTTAATGTTTGGTTACCAGAAGTGACATTAAAATTAGGACTTTAATTAATTAAGTTACTTTACCTATAGGCAAAATTAGTCCTTCCTTTCATTCCCTTGGGTTTTATTTGATCTTTTGAGATCCTTCTTTATTTATTTTGATAATTTTATATATGTATGTATTTTTATCAAACTATTCCTTTACCTTATTTGTCACCCTTCCATTGAGCCCCTTCTTCTCCAAACTAGTCCCCCTTCTACTTTGTCTTTTTCTTACTTTGATGTGTGTGTGTGTGAGAGAGAGAGATAGGGAGATCCTTTGAGTTTACATGAACACGGGTGAAGGTTATTTACTGGAGCATGAGCAGCTTACCAGTAGCTACACTATTGAAAAGAGTGTCTTCCCTTCCCAAGCAACTATTAACTGCTAACAGCTCTTCAAGGAGGGGTAGAGCCTCATGAGAGCCTACCCAATTCTCTTTAGATCTTGACTGATTACAAGTCTGTCTCCTAAACCAGCCTGTGACCCTCTAGAGAGTTGGAAACTTGTGTGAGATTTATATACTATGTTAAACAATAACATATATACCAGTATATTCTAGAATAATTTTAATAAAGTTAAAGCAGTAATTTTTACTTTTATTAATTTATTTGATAATTTCATACATGTGTATAGTGTATTTTGATCATATTCTTCCCAATTACCTTCTCTTGCTCCTTGTCCACTCTTGCTAAACCCCTTCCTTGTTCTTATCTAGTCCTCCTTCCATTTTCATGTATTTGTTTTGTTTTGTTTTTGCTGACCCAATGACTTTAATTAGGGTTGTTTGTATGAGCATGGGTGGATGGAGTTTTTTACTATAGCATGGGTAAATTACTAGTGGCTATACCACCAAAAAGATATCTCTCCATTTCCCAGCAGCCATTAGCTACTATAACGCCTCAGGGTGTGGTGTCGGGGGTTCAGGCCTTGTGATTCTCTGTGTCATTAACTTTTCCTGAGGATATGTGAACAAATAGCTAATCACCCCCAGATTAGATCAAACAGACCAAAGAAATATTCCAATCGGGTCCAGTGTGATGTGAACCAGCGAGTTTGCTGGAGTTACTTACAGGACTATGAATGGATGAGGAACTGCTTGCAGGAACAATGGATGACTCAAAGGCAGCTGCATCATGGAACAGCCCACCCTTTCATAGATGATGACCACAGAAACTGCAGGCAGCTCAGCTGGTGGGAGTCTCTTTCAAGTAGTTCCTATTCTTTGTGTAACCTTGAAGAGGGGTGTGATGTCTTGGATAAGATGTCCCCCATAAACTCATGTTCTTTGAATGTTTGATTCCAAGCTGATGGCAATTTTGGAGGTGAAGCCTTGCTGGAAGAGGTGTGTTGTTGGGGATGTTATGGGTGTTAAGCCAATGTGGGTCACTCTCCTGCTGCTATTGCTCACCTGATGTTGGCAAGGAAGTGCCATCATGTCTGTAAGCCAAAATAAACAACTTCCTCCTATCAGCTGCTTTTGGTCGAGTGCTTTGTGCAAATAGCAGGAAGGAGGGGGCTTGGGATCTTTTTCAGGAGCTTCAAGTTTACTGGATGGGGGCTAGACTGTCCAGCCCTCATGTCAGCTGCTAGTAGAGGAAGTGATCTCATCTCTTAATTTTCTCTTTAGGAGATAAGAGATAAAGAATAACCAGATTCTCCCCTGATGTTCCTGGCCTCTGGCAAAGTGGAGGCTGTGAGGCCTCTTTTAAGCAGAAAAAGATAAGGGAAAAGGAGAGTTTCCCTCATAGGCTCAAGAACATTTGTAGATTTTACTTTCAGGGGGTCCTGTTACCCATAAATTGCCTCAACGGCTCACAGAAGTTGCATCTCGGGAGCATACTACACAACGTGCAGCCACTGGTCAGAGTCTCCTTTCTCTCTCTCTCTCTCTCTCTCTCTCTCTCTCTCTCTCTCTCTCTTTCTCTTGCTGAGAGAGAGAGAGAGAAGAGAGAAGAATTATTACTCTTTATATAACCTTGTGGAGGGGCCCCGAACTTTCTGAGACTCAGGAGGTCCTCAACCCTGTTTACTTCCAGTGCCTTAATGAGCTTCCCTCAAGGATGAAATGTTTTGATTCAGGGGAAATTGCTATACATCAGTTCCTTCCGTTTCATGATGGATTGTTGACAGGCCTAGCCTTGTGAAGGTGCACTTCAGGGGTGCAATGTCACATCATGTCCAGAAGCATTCCCTAAAACTCCTTTCCTTCCTCTGGCTTTTATATTCTTTCCACCCTCTCTTCCATGATACTCTCTGAGCAACTTCAAGTAGTACAATTCAAGAGAGTGGCTTAAGTTTTCCACAGAGTTGTATATATTCAATAGTACTGCATTTACCAGTGGTATGAGTTACTTGGAGTATTATTGAATCTCTTGTTTTATATATTCTATGCAGTAAACATTGGTGGTGGCATATTCTAAAATGCATTTCATTCTCCTATTCTCACTCATTCATAATCTTTCTTGCTCAAAGACTTGAAAATGAAGTTGAGTAATAGGATATCAAAGAAATAATACATATTTTGCAATCTGACCTCCCATGCTCAAAATTCACTCTGATTTTCCTCCCTCCCTCCCTTCCTCTCTCCCTCCTTCCTTCCTTCCTTCCTTCCTTCCTTCCTTCCTTCCTTCCTTCCTTCCTTCCTTCCTTTCTTTCTTTCTTTCTTTCTTTCTGGCGGCCCATCAGACTGGCCTTTTATATGAGAAAGATACAGGGAAGGAGGGAGGAGAATTGGCACTCAAGAGCCTCCAGTCACTGCAATCAAACTCCAGATGCATGCGCACCCTTGTGCACGTGTGTGACATTGCATGGTGCATCATTGTGTGTCTGGCTCATGTGGGACTGGAGAGTCAAACATGAGTCCTTAGAATTTGCAGGCAAGCGCCTAACCCACTAAGCCATCTCTCCAGCCCTCACTCTGCCTTTTATAGGTCTCATGACCTTGGGCATGATTCTGACTTTTTTTTTTTTGAAACTTCAGTTTGCTTATCTATTAAAGAGGAATTATGTTACTTACCTTGCAAGGTCACAAGGCTTAGAAAATATCTGCTACTATCTCTCATACACATTACATGCTCAGCCAAACAAAGTCAGCATTTGTCATTATTATACTTAGATACTGGACAGTGACATGAAACAATTAAGACCTTCTTACCCTTTAATGAAATGGGGGTCATGCTGCTGTTATTTTGGTTATCTCTAGCATTAATATTTTTCCATTTGCTCCCCAAGTAAGGTTACCAGCTGTCAATTCTAATGGCCATCCATAAGAAATGACAGCTGCCTCTTTTAGCTGTCAGATTGCTACCAACTAACTTTCTGCTTCAAATATACTTGGAATTGTATGTCAAATGGAATAAATAATACAGAGAGGAACATGAAGATGCCTCCCATGGGCCAAGTGAATGGCATTCAGTGTGAAGGCCTCGCTGCAGCTACCTTGGGACTAGTCTCTTTTCCTTACTATTACACTTTGTTTCCATGTTTCTAAGGGCTGAGATTGTTAGATAAGTAATATCCTGACAAGCAAAGTTCCATTCAGTTTCTTAGTTGAAAAGAACCCTGGATCCATGTCTCTCCCTGACAGTGCAGACACAGTACCTTTTAAAAAATGAAAGATCATTGCTGTGATTGCTCGTGTTTGCAGTAGAAAGAGCCCTGGGTCAGGAACCTAGAGTTTTTGGTTCTAACCTCAGGAACTGACTTGCCCTTTCCAGTCTCAGTTCCCTAATCATGAAAGGAAAGCATTCAACAGGATGATCTGTGAGCTGCTCCCCTGCCCACCGTGAATCTGCATCACGGAACCCAGACTACTACTTGGCACCACTACAGGGTGTCTGGAAATTGACTTCACTTTATGGCTTTGGCCTTTGTGGTTTGCTGTAAGTGGAAGATGTCAGTTGATAGCCAAATTCGTAGCACCATTTTCTGTCCCTTTACTATTTCTTTTCATAATGATTTTGTCCTTAATTTGGACTTATTTCAAGGAGAAAGATGTTAACTACATAAAAGTAATGGGATGTTTTAATCTGGGCTGGAAAGTAAGTTCCTTAAGAATGGCTTAATTAACATTTCCAGGTTCATAACATTTTCATTTATTCATCTTTTTGTTTTTAAATGGTTTTTTAAGTTTTCCAGAGATAGCGATCTCACATTCCTAATGGATTATCAGAGAGAGGGAGGTCTGCTGGGATCTACATTCTTATTAGCTTTAAGATTCATATTAGGGTAAAAAAAGAAGTTGAACCAAAATGGGTCGGACATACTAATGAAAAGAGAAACAGAACACTGGGTGATGTGATCAGACTTCCAAGTGAAAATCAGATTCAGTGACCTTGGAATGGGGCAGATTTAAAATTTTTTTTTTTAGTGACAACTTCTATACTTACAGACAATAAACCATGGCATTTCCCTCCTCTCCCCCACCTTCCCCCTTCACAACTCTGCTCTCCATCATATCCTTTCCTTCTCTCCACTAGTCTCTCTTTTATTTTGATGTTATTGTCTTTTTCTCCTATTATGGTCTTGTGAAGGTATTGCTAGGCACTGCGAAGTCATGGATATCGAGGCCAATTTCTGTCTGGATAGATGCACTGTAAGCAGTCCTGCCCTTCAACTGGCTCTTACATTCTTTCTGCCTTCTCTTCTACAATGGACCCTGAGCCTTGGAGGGTGTGATAGAGATGTGTTGTTGTTGTTGTTGTGGTGGTGGTGGTGGTTGTTGTTTTCTGTTCATTCTCCACCAGGGGCATCTATGTATTGACCTTTCCATGATGGGTGTGCTGGGTGTACTTGCCACAATATCAAACAGTATGTTTCCATGAGGGAGAACCACTGGTCAGAAAGAAGGAAGCGTAAAGGCACAGCTAGTAGCCTTTGATGCATCCAGAATGTTTGACCCTCAGAAGATGGGCTGAGACCAGCAGACCTAGATTTTATTACTAAAGATGTCTCATGCCCTGGCCATGACATAGAGAGATTGAGTTGGACCTGGGCTGGGAGTGTCTCCATCCAGAGGCTAGCCCTCAGAGTGTTAGAAGATGCTGTGCGTGTTGGCTGCCAGAGAATTATCAATAGTCCTACTCAGCTCTGGACTCAGGGTGTAACACTACTTACTGACAGGCAAGATCTACCCACTGGTGCAATGGTGGCAAGTCTGTTGTGGGGGTAACTAACCACTTTCTGATTGGATTTGAGACGTGTTCCACAGGAAATTCACATCTGGTGCTGGGGAGATCACAGGCACTAGTGGGAAGCTACCATTGTTGTTTTGCTAAATGGACATGGCATGCCTGCCACAGTGCCTTCTAAATTACTATGTTTGTGCCTATAGATTAGTGCTGCTGTCAGCTTCGCTCAAAGAATCTTCTTTTTGCCCTTGGTCAGCATTAACTGCAGAAACTCATAATTGGTCAAAGTGCAAAAAATAAGTGACTGTTGAATGTTCAGCCATATATAGGACATCTATATCACCCCTCCAAGGCTCAGGGGCTATGGAGGAAGAAGGAGCAGAAAGAGTGTAAGAGCCAGAGGAAGCGAATAGAGAGTGGCGCTCTCTGACTTCCAGGCACGGCATGGCCATGCACGCGAACTCACAGCAGCTGTGGCTGCCTGCACAAGACCTGTGTAAGGTGAGCCCGTCAACATCCTGTCATGGAGTAACATTGAAACAGAAGGAAGAAAAATACAGAGGGGAGAGAAATGACCAGGGAGAGGTGGGGAGTAGGCAGGGGATGGAAATGAGCAAAAACATTGTATTTGAAAATGCCATACATTTTAGGAAAAACTTGAAAGAAAATTTAAAATAATCTTTAACTTCTGTCATGGAGGGAAGAGAAGCTCATGAGACACTACATCTGCCTGAAGATTTATATGCACTTAATGGTTAATGAGAGGCAGAGATTCATTCTTTAGTGATATAGCCACTGGCAAGGTGCCAGGCTCCTGTAAATACACCCTCCCCCATATTCATGTAAGCAACCCTAATGAAATTCAATGGGTCACACAAAAAAAAAAAAAAAAAAATCCATGAAAGTAGAAGAGGGGCAAGTTAGGATGAGGAAGGGGATCAAAGGGGTGGGCATAAGAGGGGCACAAGAGAAGGTAACAGGTGGGGTTAAGATGATTAAAATACTTTGTATACGTGCATAATCTATTATTATATATAATTAACATAAGCTAAACATTTTTAAAAAGAAATTGGGCCAAGAAAGAAGTACTCCCACTGTGCTTTGTATATGGTAAGAGCCTCAAATAACAAATTAAATTCCACTAAATAAACAGTACTGGACAAGGAGTCTGGGGCCCAGTTCCAACCCTGTACTACTAGCAACCAGCCATGTATTCTTAGACAAGGAGTCTTGTATTTTTGGTTCTGTTTTCACACTGGCAAAATGGAACCATCAATAGAAGCCCCACGTTCTTTGTGAAAAGGTTACAATGACTAATGCACACAATGAGTATAAAAGATAATGCGGTCAGCTGACAGTAGGGGTCTTTTCTCTGCCTCCTATAGTGCTATGAATATGAAAAGCACTGAGCCTAACAGTGTCTATCTACTAATAGTGTACACTATTATTTTGGAAAAATGGTTTCACCCCGTCTTCATTCTGCTTTTCAGAATTCTGTAAAGAGAATTGGCCTCTGTGAAGTCTTTTCACTGAAAGTGACAGTCAGGACAGAGGTGGTCTTTAGGAGCAATACATAGCATGGTTCCTCCCTGGTCCCTGCCAAATAAAGCACTGTATGTAGTTATTAGTACTAAAGGTATAATGTCCAGAGAAACAGCCAATTTTATTTCCTAAGAAGAATGTGTTTAGAGTGCAAGAATGTTTCTAAAGTCACAAGCCAAACACATAAATTAGGTATCTCCCAATACTAGATAACTAAATGCCCACTTTAAAAAAAATACATATTTATTTATGTGCAAGGAGAGCCAAAAAGAGAAAGAGAATGGGCATGCCAGGGCCTCTTGCCAGTGCAAATGAACTCCAGGCACATGTGCGACTTTGTGCATCTGGTCTTACATGGGTACTGGGGAATAGAACTTGAGCCATTTACAAGCAAGTACCTTTAACTGCTGAGCCATTTTAATGCCCACTTTCTTTTTTTTTTTTCTTTTTCAACATTTTATTTATGAAAGAGAGAGAGAATGGAAAACCAAGGCCTCTAGCCACTGTAAATGAACTCCAGACGCATGTACCACCTTGTACATCTGGCTTACATGAGTCCTGGGTGATCAAACAAGGTCCTTTGGTTTTGTAGGCAAGCACCTTAACTACTAAGCAAACTCTCCAGTCCCTTTTTTGTTTTTTTTTTTGTTTGTTTGTTTTTGTTTTTTCTTTTTTCAATATTTTATTTATTCATTTGAGAAGGACAGACAGAGAGAGAATATCAATGCCTACTTTCTATTAGCTCGCACGCTTGAAGTATTTTCCTTGTAGGGGAACTCAGGGGTTAAGCCATCCCAACATGCCTCACTCCCAATTTATAAAATGGAAAATCTTCCATAAATCAAAAGTTACAAACAGACTTTGTAATGTCATAACTCTTGCGCTGGCTCTCGCCTTGATTGATTCCTGTACATACATTCTGGCAGATTACCATAATGTGCTCTCTTGTGGGACAATTGGCAGTGGATGGGGAGAAGGCAGCAGGCAGGGAAGTAAATAACAAATGGACCCAGCTCCTCCTCATCGAGAGTGATTTCACTCCAATGTTCCATCATATCAACTGGGAGAGAGAGTCGTCGGGTTTAGGCAATCAATTACAGATATGTGTAGAGGCAGACACAATCATTTCACTGATTGTCACCAGTCTCGAGCAGTGACACCAAAAAGTGATCCGTCACTCGATTTTCTCTGACACTCTGAGAAAGATGGCAGACAATTGTAGACTAACAGGCCCTTGGATTGGTTAGCTTATAAGAGTGAAAAATCGCTGTGTTTCAAACTTATACAAACCTTTAAATACCTCTGTTGCTAAGATTTCATATCTTTCTAGCAAACATTTAGAAAGATTACCAATAGGCTAATGACATCATGCCGGAGTGGAATGCACTGTCTCTTACCACTGCAACTGATGGCTATCCTGGATCCTGCTGGTGGCTGAGAGAGTAGTTGAATGGGAAGAAAAAAGGAATGTCTCTGCAACATGGGGCCATGGCAGACACAACATTTGATGTGTCCCACCTGCTGGGACGATTGTTAGGATAAGTCTGTAAATACAGATCAGCCCTGCCTCTGCTCCCATCCAGATTTCCAGAGCCCCTATTTATCTGATCTGCTACCTCTAAGGCCTAAAAGTTGTGGCTCACTCCTGTCACACCAGCACTCGAGACATTGCAGTTGGGGAACTGTCCTGAGTTCAAAGCCAGCCTGATCTACAAGAGTAAATTTCAGCCGGGCTTGGTGGCGCACACCTTTAATCCCAGCACTCGGGAGGCAGAGGTAGGAGGATCGCCGTGAGTTTGAGGCCACCCTGAGACTACATAGTAAATTCCAGGTCAGCCTGAGCCAGAGTGAGACCCTACCTCGAAAAACAAAAAACAAACAAACAAACAAAAAAAGAATAAGTTTCAGGTCAGCCCAGACTAGAGCCATGGCACTATGATGTCCTGCCTCACAGTAACAGACTGAGTGGGGATTGCTGCAGGTGCTTGTGATGGGGAAGGCTCGTCTCTACAAAATTCCACCCCACAGAATGTTCTTGCAGGAAAGGGCTGAGAAGACCTGAAGATGCCACCTGCATTCTCTCTGAAATGATCCCGTCCGTGTCTTTCCTTTCTGTACGCTCACAGCCTCCACCAACCAGCCACCCAGGCATTATCCCTTCCATCAGCATATTTTCTCTTGGCACTCGAGGACCGAAAATGAACCCAGCACAGTCCCAGACTTCTCCTTGTAAATCATCAAGAAATACAACGACCTTCTGCAGAAATGATGTTCTCCATTTCAAAGTTCATCCACTTCTCAGCTAAATCAGGGCCGCAGCCTACGTTCTGCTGGGTCCTTCAAATCGCTTGACCCCAAGCCCCCTTAAATCCTTACCTTCACACTGGCAGACCCATTGTAACTGCCCTAAAGCTGCAGAAGGTCCTCTACTTACTAACTGTTCACATTGGCCATGCACTACTTTTAAAAAGGCCAGACAGCAGGTATTTGGAAATGAATATTAATAATAACTGATGTTCCTGAGGAACTTGATACACCTCAAAGAGCATTTACTCTCTTCCTTCTTTGGACTCCCTAGAACAAGGCCCTCAGCAGCTGGCACCCTAAAGCCAGAGAAGCAGAGGGGTTCAGTCAAGGCCATGCAGCATGTCAGCAATAGGCCAGATAGCCTGTTTGGGCTCACCCTGTGTGAATCCTGCCCCCTGAAAACAAGAGGAAACATAATCTGTCATGACAAGAATTGCCATGACTCCTGAGCACTGAGTGCCAGGCAGCAGGCCAGGCCCTTCATCCACTTTGTACTTGACATACACCTTCTGCGTCCCTCCAACTAAACCCATCAAATATTCAGAACCTGTCTGTATGCTGCACAGCTCTAACCATCAACCTTCCAGAAGATTCTGTAACACCAGTGGGATGCCTTGAGAGTTGGAAAACTTAGGTCAAAATCTGAGAATTGCCAAAGAATTTAGAATAACTGCAGAAAGCCCTAGAAAAAAGTCTTTGAGTACAGAAGTCCCATAAAATGCTATGGGCCTGGAAAATGATTTCATAAGTTATTTTGATGGCAAAAAATGTATGAAACAGAATTGACTAATTCATAAATAACTTCAGAATCTCATCTATTATTTCTCACATCATAACTTACAATGGAATAATTGTCTCTAATTCTGCTGAGTATTTTCTCAGGCTTTTTTGGTCCCCCTGGTAAATCGTATGAGTTGGTTAACTCCTAAGAAGACATTTGTAACTTTCCTCTGTGGCAATGAGAACAAGTAAATATTAATAGACTAATGCAGCATTAATTTTACTGCTAGAATCCCTTTTTAAAAAAGTTCTCATCTCAGGAAAAATAGGCTGAAACTACCCCCACCCCAAAGGCTCATAGAACAAGCAACAAGAAAGAAAACTCGGGGTCTTGTGATCTTATACAAATCTCAACTTACATTTTATTTACTATGTACATTACTACAAACCAATATGAAACATAACTCCATTTAGATAATAATAATCAAATTATCCAACCTGGGATAGCATGTTTTATAGATTTTGCTCTAAATTTAATATAAAATGTACTACACCTTGTTTGGAAGAGTTTATTAAGGGTTAGCAAAGAAAAAGCTTTTTCGATAGTCTATAACTCTCTAATGGCCTTTTTCAAATAAAATGGGAAAGAATTTGAAAAGAAACCTATATCAGTGAGCTGCAATTGTAACATTACAGTACAGGTCTATAAATCTTGACATGCTCGGAAGATTGCCTAAACCAGCAATACAATCTGTCCAAACCTCATTGTCTCCACGACCAGCCAGCCTCATTTTAAGAAATGTATGTGGTCTTCAACCTAATTTTATCACCTTCATTTGTAAACTAGTCAATCAATCAAAGCATCCCGGGAGTCTAAATAGAAAAAGGAGTGCATTTTCATGCATTCTGGGCGACACAGTCAAAAATTAATCTCCACTTGATCAGACATTTCTTGCCCTCATCTCAATAGACCATCATTAGGGTCAGCAATATATATTAAAAATAGAGTTACCGCAAACAGTTCACCAGCTGGAGTTTGCAGGCTGCTTGCCCTTTCCTCAGAAGCTTTCCTCCTCCATGTGCACCCGAATACATTCAATTGATTCATCTGGAAGGAAGCAGACTGGAAATTAAGACAGGAAAGAAAATTCTTGCAACCTAGGAAACATAGATTGCCCCAAGTGCCTGGACCAGGGAAACCCTCCAAGAAAGATAGTTATAGGGAGAATATTTCATTATAGCTTGAAAAGGACCCGGCGCAGGCATTGCCTACACCCTGAGGATGAGGACAGGAGCTTGCCTTGGGCAGGACTGATAACTCTGGAGAACAGGCAGTGTGGCCAAGGCTCAGAGGTGGAGGCCTCGTGGCTTCTTAATTCCTCCTCTCCAGCCCATGTCTTCAGCATTTCTGCTCTTCAGGCACTTGCTTCTGTTTTCACTGAGGCCTCAATAGACGTCAACAGCACCAGGTCTTCTAGGTGCCTCCATGGAGCTCTGGGTCTTTAGCAAAGAATGGCTCTCTACCTCCCTTGATGGATATTTGTTGAAGGAAAGAGGTAGGTTAATGGCAATTTCATTTTTCAGCCACCAACCTGGGAACCATTCTCAGCATCTCTCATTGTCTCATACATCTCCATGTTCAAAGGAACATAGAAATCCATCTGGTTTGGCCTTCAAGTATAAGCAAATCCTTGCCAACTCTCCCCAGCTGCTTTGACCAGCCATTTTCGTCACTTCATCTTAAACTAAGAAGTGTTTTCTCGGTCTTCTGAGTCAAGCCTTACACCTCATGGACGTCAGGGGTAGATCCTTGAAACACAAATGGATTTTTCTGCAGCATACATTTCATTCACATAATCACTGTCCCTAGTGGGTTAAATCTAAGACAATTATATTTGAGCCCCAGATATCCCTATAACTACCTCAGTTTATGAGTCTGACAAAATTCTAACCCCTGGACTGAGGTTGCTAATCACCAAATCCTTTACTGATCTTTCTCCTCTGCTCCAGGCACCTGGACAAGTAGTTCACTAAACTGTCTGCTCCTCTTACCACCACTTTATACATAGGAGGCTCTTAGGATTCAGTCTGGGAAGTGCAGACAGCCATTTCTCCTTACACAGATGAAGGAATTTTGGGATCAAGAGTAGAACACTAGCCTTATTCTCAAATGCTAGCACTCCAACTTGGGGCGGGGATGATATCCAACAATTCATTGTACCTGATTGAACCTGGTTCACCTCAACTCTCAACTGAAGGATTTAATGAGAGACCACTAAAAACCCCAACCATACCTGGCATAGTTCCTGCCACTCAAGTGTTCCCTTTCTTTCCCTTCTTGTCCAGCCCTAAGCCAATGGAGAAGAACTCTGAATCTTTGAAAACATTGCTTAAACTTATGCACAAAATGTCCTTGGGACAGCCAAGGATCAGTTTATGTTCCAATAATCAGAGATATTTGCATCTTAAAGGGCATATATGTTTCTTACTAAGGAATGGGTTCTTTATCAGAGGGATAGAGGGCTTTCAGCATGAAACTCGTGTCTGTGGACAGCTGCATATGTTCTCTCTGTTCCACATAGGGGTGACCACACATGCTTCCCCCATAGCTCTTCACTTTTCACCTGTTGCACACCAAAGCCTGAAAATACCTCCCAGTCTCCAGCTGCACAGACACATGAGGAAAGCTGAAGTGGGCATGTATGGAACATCTCCAAAGTCCCATGTTCACCTTGTACTGATTTATTCACCTGAATGTGAATCACAGCTATGTTGATCTGGGGACCAGGGACAGATAAGAAGTCCAGCCTTTTGGAACATGCTGGGGATAGCTGGGATTTCCCAAGTGTGGACATGCTATTGTAATGCTTGTGATATGATTTGGGGAAGGGAGCAATAAATTTATTTTTTTTCTGAGGTAGGGTCTCACTCTAGCCCAGGCTGACCTAGAATTCACTATGTAGTCTCAGGCTGGTCTCAAACTCACAGAGATCCTTTTACCTCTGTCTCTCAAGTGCTGGGATTAAAGGAGTGCACCACCATGCCTGGCCTAGATTTTTGTATTTGAATAATTAAATTTGAATAATGAAAGTTTTATGAAGATGTGGCACATTTACACAATGGAGTTCTACTGAGTGGTAAATAAGAATGAAATTATGAAACTTGCAGGGAAATGGATGGAACTGGAAAGGATTATACTTAGGGAGGTAACCCAGGCCCCAAAAGACAAATGTTATATGTTCTCTCTTCTAGCTACAAATGATTGGACTTCTATGTGAGTAGGATCCTGGTTTTTAACCCAGTCTGCAAACCTATGTCTTTTGGTTGGGGCATTGAGGCCGTTGATATTAAGAGATATTATTGAAAGGTATGTATTTATGTTTGTCATTTTTGTTTTTGTGGTTCCGGTTCTACCTTTGCTTTCTTGTGTTAACTACTATTTGAGTATTGCTTGCTTTTTTCCAGGTTCCTTATATGTGTGCTTTTCCTTTTCTTCAGCATGGAGGATCCTATCAAGTATTTTCTGTAGAGCTGGTTTTGTCTTCAAATACTCCTTTAACCTGCTTTTGTCATGGAATGTACTTATTTCTCCTTCTATTTGAATGGATAGCTTTGCAGGATAAAGTAACCTTGGTTGACAGTTGCTATCTTTCAGAACTTGGAATACATCACTCCAAGCCCTTCTGGCTTTTAAAGTTTGTGTTGAATAATCCTGTAATCCTGATGGGCTTGCTTTTGTAGGTAACTTGATTTTTCTCTCTAACTGCTTTCAATATTTTTTCCTTGGTTTATGTGTTTGGTAGTTTGATTATCATATGGTGAGGAGAGGTTCTTTCCAGGTTTTGTCTGGCTGGAGTTCTAAAGGCTTCCTGTATCTGCATTGGCACCTCTTTCCCAATTTGGGGGAAGTTTTCTTCTATGATTTTGTTGAATACGCCTACTATGCCTTTGGAGTGGAATTCTTCTCCTTCTACTATGCCCTGAATTCTTATATTTGATCTTTTCATAGTGTCCTGAATATCTTGAAATTCCCACTCATACTTTTCTATAAGTTTGTCTTTCTTTTTGTTAGACCGTATTAGATCTGCCACCTGGTCTTCTAGCTTAGATAATCTGTCCTCACCTTCATCCATTCTACTGGTGAGATTTTCTACAGAGTTTTTTATTTCATTAACTGTGTTCTTCATTGCTAGTAATTCTGACTGGTTTTTCTTTTTCTATTTCCTTCTTGTATTGCCTTCTTTATTTCATGAAATTGGTGTCCTGTGTTTTCTTTGATTCCTTTGATTTCCTCTTTGAGTTCCTCTTTGACTTCTTTGATTTGTTCTCTGACTGCTTTGCACATATTTACAATCATTCTTTTCAAATCTTTCTCAGGCATTTCCTCTAACTCGTTCTCACTGGAGGACATTTCTGATGCATTAATACTGTTAGGTGGATTGATATTTTCTTGCTTTTTAGTATTTCTTGTGTTATGATGTATATATTTTTGCATCTTGGATTAAGTTAATGCTTGGATTTTCTAGCTAGCTAGGTATTCTTAGCTGTATCAATTGATTTGATGTTATATAGCTTCAGGATAGGAGCTTAAGGTGTTAGGTGTGACTCTTAAGGCTCTCAGAGTAATTACAAAGATATTCCTAGGGGTTGAGTTTCTCTACTATGGGAGTATTCAAGTAGGCTGAGTGTAATAAAATACAGGTAGATTCTAAAATTTAACTAAACACTGTACACATTCAATCAAAAACAACACAGAATATTTATGCAAGAGTACTTATTATAACAACCAGATCCTCTATCAACAAAGAGGTTAAGAATTCTGGTCTGTTGAGGGATCCAAGTCAGCTTGTGACCAAGTGAGACCCTTCTCTGGTGCAATCAATCCCAGTTACCTTTTTGGATGATTTTGGTCTCAGTGAAGTTGCTGGCTGGGTTGTTGGGCTGCTGTTCTGATTTCTGGAGCTGGGCACTGGCTTTTCCTGCAGGGAAAAGTGAGGCCCTGCAGATTGGCACCCCTGCTGCTGGAACCACCACTGCTGCTAAAGCTGCTGCTGCTGCTGCTGCTGGATCTGCAACTGTTGCCTCTGAAGCTGTTGCTGCTGGATCTGCCGCTGCTGCTGCTACTGGATCTTCCACTGCTGGGGCCGCTGCTGGTGCCGGAGCCACTGATGTTGCTGTGGGACGCTGCTCCTGCTTGGGTCCCACTGTTCGCTCAAGTTGGCGGCTGGGTCCTGGGACCACTGCTCTGTTCGCTGGAGCTGGGCACAGGTGGTGGGGGAGGGGAGGGAGCCACAGCTGCTCTGGTTCTCTCGCTGTTCCACATGTTCTTCTACCTCGTGGTCTGCTCCTCCGTTGTTCACCACCGCTCTCCCTTCACGTCTCTTGAGCTTCAGAGAGCTCCGGTGTGAGTGGAAGCTCCCCTCACCTGGCTTTTCCTGTGGCTGGAGCCAAGCCTGGTGGCTTTCTGGTGCTCTGCCACCGCCATGGTCAGTGGACCTGCCAGGGCTGCTTTTGCCAGCCTGTGCAGGCTCTGGATCTCTTCTACTTCTCCACTGCCATTTTGATTTCCTATACACCTCACTGTTTAGTAAAAGTGTGTATTTTTCTGAGTCTTTTCTGTCTTTCCCCCCCCTAGGCTGCTTTGGCGTGGTACCTATGCCACCATCTTAACGGGAAGTTGGACTTCTATGTG
Source organism: Jaculus jaculus (assembly GCF_020740685.1). Lineage (NCBI taxonomy): Eukaryota > Metazoa > Chordata > Mammalia > Rodentia > Dipodidae > Jaculus > Jaculus jaculus. Next base: position 97,454,524 of record NC_059106.1, on the reverse strand, counting down.
AGTAGGAATAAAACTCAGTAGCAGAGATCAGCAAGCTATAAAGGGAATAGAAAGGGAGGGGGGACCTAACAGGATGGATATATATATATTCCAGATACATGTACCACTGCATCAGTCTTTACATGGATACCAGGGATATGAACCCAGATCCTTAAGCTTTATACGCCAAATGCCTTAACCGCTGAGCAATCTTTTCAACCCCAGGGATCACTCTTAGTATTATATAACTGCTTATTCTATTGCTTCCTACTACTTCCAGAGAATTATCTTGACTGACTTTGCAAAGTCTGATACATACAATGGCCAGTAGACATAAGTTGTTTGTTGAATGACTAAATAAAATGATATTTTTTTCTATTTATACACTAAACTTACTGCATAATTCAAATACTTCTTTTTCATTTGAAAAAATTAGGAATATAATCTGAACATAGAAAATTGGGGTATTTTTAAACTTTACATTGTGATAATCTATACAGTTAATTTCAATAGTTATCAGTTTTTCCAAGAACCTAAAAATCCTCCAGGGCAAAAAAAAAAAAAATAGGAAAGTTAAAAAGGAGTGTTTGGGGATAGGGTAGTGGGGATAGGGCATTAAGCATATGTCAAAACTCATACAACTGGACAAGAGGGAACCTAGGGTCAGGCACATGGCTCAGTGGAAGAACACTTGCCTAGCTAGCACAGGCCTGGGGTGGATCCACAGCATTGAAAAAGAGTTAACTCTCATGTAAGCTGTGGCATTTCATTAACAATATGCCAGTACTGATTCATCAGCTGTATTACAGGTTGCACGTGTAATATAATATGTAATAGATGGGGGAGATGTTTATGAACTCATACTTCCAATATAATTTTTTGTAAGCCTAAAATTGCTTTAAAACATAAATTACATTTAAAAACACAAAATCACCAAGTAAGCAAACTGTAAGGATTCAAAGAGATCACACCAGAAGGCAAGGTTTTTACTCCATTGAGGCCCAGAGAAGGAACCCTGGGCCTAGCCTTGCTGACATGTGATGGGAAGAGGAGCACCTGTCCCTCTTTGTGCTCTATAAGAGAACCTTACTCATGAAATAAAAGGCAACAAAAATATGTTTGGTGCCTCCAGGTGAGCCAAAAATGCTATGCTTAATGTATTGGACAAAGTATTCAAGGACAAGCCATCCTGATGTGAAGAATACATATGCCATTATGTCAAGATTCACAAGAGCTTGTTATATAGGGCCTCTCCTACAGGAGCAGGCAGAGACAGGCCACATGGAATGGGGCTCCAAGTCTTCCAAGGCCCAACCAAAGGGATCAGGAATGGAGGATCCAAAAACCAAGTGTGCTTGCTTGCGGCCTGATGGATTTGATTACCATGTTATCAAGTATCATATGTTCATACTTTATTTGTGTCTTATCTTTTTAATTAAGGTATGCTTGTATAGTGTGAAGTGTATATATCATCATTGAGCATTCAGTAAGTTTTAAAAGCTTCATCTATTTATATAACACACACCTAAGACGACATAGGACATTGCGGTCACTGTAGAAAATTCCCTTGTGCCCCTAACTCAATCACCCTGCCACTCTAGAAGCAAACCAGATCTAGATTTTCCCACTATGCATTGGTTAGCAGATCAACTTTGTTTGCCCATCCAGATACCACCATGAGAATTTAGCACTGGCCTCTATGGGCTTCCTCAGAAAACTGAATATTTTTTCTTAGTTTTCTCTCCTTCACTCGACATGCACTGCTGAGGCAGCAGTCACCACACGACACCTTGTCCTTTATAACTAGTGCCTGTGAACAGCAGGTATTCGATAAGTAGTCTTTGAATGAATGAGGAAATATGCATCTTCCAGAAGAATACTCACTTTGTTTAACTTAAACCTCTGGGTCATGTCTGATATGCAGCTTTTTATTATAAAATCAAGACAAGCACACAAGACTTCATCTCTGGAGGCATCACTATCACAGGTCCTTGGATAAAAGTTCCTTCCAGGACCTATGAATTTGCCTTTTGAACACATGATTTTTATACTATATATCTTCTTGAAGGTTGACTTGTTACATAATACATTAATAATAATATCTAAAGCTCACTGTAGCCACTATGAGTCAGTCTCAGTATTTTATGTTTAATTTTTCCTCATAACATTAGGTAGGTACCATTACTACAGTTTTTGATGCCTAATTATTGTTTATCACTATATTTTATTACTACTATTAAAGTTTATTGTTTTATAGATGCAGAGACACAGATTAACTGACTTGTTTCATATGTCTTTATGTATATATATAAGTACATATGTATATATATAAGTACACATGTATACCTTATTTATCTGCAGTGCTAAAATCAAATGTAGAGCTTCATGTATGAAGTGTCCTTCCACTGATTTATACCCCTAGGCATAATTCCTTTTAATAGCTACATAGCATTTCACTACAAGCTTATACCATGACTTACTTAAACAGTCCCTTGAAGAATTTCCTGTTTGGGATGCAAATGGCTAACAAGTACCTAAGAAAATGTTCAATATCCTTAGCCATCAGGGAAATACAAATCAAAACAACTTTGAGGTACCATCTTACCTCCTCCCACCCTGAATCCTCTGCGTCAGAATGGCTATCATCAAAAAAGAGGGGCAACAAATGCTGGTGAGGATGCAAGGAAACAGGAATGAACTCTCATCTGCTGCTGGGGGGAGTACAAACCAATATAGCCATTATGAAAATAAGTATGGAGGTATTTCAAAAAGTTAGAAATAAAACTTCCATACTACCTAGTCATATCACCCCTGGGCATATGCCGTAAGAACTCCATACTCTACGATAGAGATATTTGCATATCCATGTTTACTGCAGCCCAATAATTGGAATTAGTCTATATGCCCAATGGCAGATGAATGGATAATGAAAATGTGGTACATATATACAATGAAATTCTACTCAGTGCACAAAAAGATGAAATTTGCAGAAAATGATAGATATAGAAAGATTCATATGAAATGAAGTGATTTAGAAAGACCACATGTCTTCTGATATATGGGTCTTAGCTTGCAATATCTACAAGTATGAATATAAACTAGGCAAATATGGATAAATATCTATAAACATAGAACTGTAACAAAAAGTAAATATAAAGAGATGAGTTGTAACAGGGTAGGGATGGGCAAAAGGATACATGTGAGGTGTAAACAGGAGGGAAAATATAGCAGGCAGGGTATTGAGGGAAAGATGAGAAAGGGTTAGGAGAGGGATTGGGAATCATATATATTAAAAACACCATAAGTAAAATAAAACTCAAAGAGGAAGAATTTTCTGCTTTGGGAAGACACAGTGGCAGTGATACCGACCAGCCTGGAATAAACTAGGGTGGATACACAGGCCCAGAGAGGCAGAGCATGCAGCAGCAGCATGGACTGGCCTCGAAGGAGTGACTGGACATGAAGCAGGCTCTAAGAAACCTGCTGTGAATGGGATTAGAGTCAAGGTACAAGAGTGTGCAGGGCTATGGAAGCCAGCACCCTTAACAACACACAAAGGAAACAAGATCATGGGATCATGGGTTGATACCTGAGGCTCGTGGACAGAATCACAAGCTGAGGAGATGACAAGAGCCAGGTACCCTGAACACAAGTCTAACAGAGGAAATGACACCTCAGACCTATTACAACTTAGTCTTAAACATTGCAAATACTTCAAGTGACAGAAGAAAGGTGACTTGAATTTTTAAAATACTAACCAACTAACTCCACATGAACAAGTTCCAATGCAAAAAACATAAGCAGCATGAAAAACCAAGACAACTTTTCTCCTTTAAAAATTTACCTGTCCCACTCTAATGGCCCACAATGAGACAGAAAAAATTCCAGACTAAATTTGAAAAGAACAATTATAAATATGTTCAAAGAACTATAAGAAAACATTAATGAATGGCTGAATGAAATAAGGAAGTTAGTTTAGGATATGAAATATGATCTAGTAAAGAGAGAAATACTGTAGAAAAACTAAAATGAAATGATGCAGGAAATAAAAATGCGTTCAGTTAAATAAAATTCTCAGTGAAAAGCCAGTAGGATGGATGGATCATGTGAAGGACAGAATGTCAGGACTTGAAGACAAGGGTGAGGAATCAGATCATAAGATCAAGGCCAATTACTTTTTAAAGTATTAATGGAACATGTGTGGTTTTGGAAACCACGAAAAGACCAACTATGAATTGTGAACACAGAATAAGGGAGAGACCATGCAAAGGTATGGAAAATATCTTTGGGCTGGAGGGATGGCTTAGCAGTTAAGGCACTTGCCTGTAAAGCCAAAGGACCCAGATTCGATTCCCCAGGATTCACATAAGCCAAATGTGCAAAATGGAGCATGTGTCTGGAGTTCGTTTGCAGTGGCTGGAGACCCTGGTATACCTATTCTCTTTCTTTCTCTCTCTCTTTCTGCCTCTCTCGCAATTGAATAAATAATTTTTTAAAAGAAAATAGCTTTAATGAAATAATAAAAGAAAATTTCCCAAATCTAGGGAGATATTAACTCAGGTAGAAGAAAAGTAAATTTCCAAAATCATATTATACTTAAGAAACTAAATAGGGGCTAGAAGGATGTCTTAGTAGTTAAGGTGTTTGCCTGCAAGGCCAAAGGATCCAGGTTCAATTCCCCAGGACCCATGTTAGCCAGATGCACAAAGGGGCACATGCATCTGGAGTTCATTTGCAGTGGCTGGAAGCCTTGGTGTGCCCATTCTCTCTTCTCTCTCTCTCTCTCTCTCTCTCTCCCTCTCTTAAATAAATAAATAAAGCTAGTATTTTAAAAACTAAGTATACATAACAAAGAAGTGTATTGAAGACTAGAGAAATGGCTTAGTGGTTAAGGCACTTGCTTGCAAAACTTAATGCCTGGAGTTCTATTCCCCAGTACCCATATAAAGCCAGATGTACAAGTATTCATGTATCTGGAGTTTATAGTGGCAAGAGGCTCTGGTGTGCCCATTATTTCTATTCCTACCTCCATTCCTTTCTCTCTTCTTCTATCTCTATTTTTCTCCTTGCAAATAAATAAATAAAAATATTTTAAAAACAGAAAGTATATTGAAAGCTGCAAGAGAAGTGGACCAAGTCACATATAAAGGCAAGCCCATCAGAATAAAAACAGATTTTTCAAAGGAGAGTGTAAACTTATGTGGACTTTGAATAATGATTTCACATTCAGAAAGAACACAGCTGACAACTCAGACTATTATACCCAGTAAAATTATCTGTCATATTTGAAGGATAAAAAAGCTTTCCATGATGAAAGCAGGCTAAAGGAATGATAGACATTAATATATACTTTTCAATGATAACTGAATAAAATGTTCTCAATTCTCCATTTGAAAGACACAAACTAATAGAATAGATCAGAAAACAGTTTAAACTTTTTTTTTTGTCCTCCAAGAAACATGTGTCACTACCAAAGATTGATACTACTTTAATGGTACCTCAAGCAATTGGAACCAAGAAACAAGCAGGCATTACTAGTCTAATATCTGACAAACTTCAAACAAAAATTAGTTAGGAGAGATAAAGAAGGTCACTCCATACTGATTATGGAAACACTCCACCAAGAAGACAGTACAATTCAAAACATATACACATCAAGCACAGGCACACCCAACTTCATAAACCAACATTACTAAATACAAAGATCCAGATTAATCCCAGAACAGTAGTAGTAGGTAATCCCAATAACCCACCCTCACCAACAGACATGTCAATCAGACCAAAAAAAAAAAAAAAAAAAAAAAGACAATAAAGAAACAGAGTTAAATGGCATTATAAACCAAATGGACTTAACAGACATCTATAGAACAATCCACCCAAACACTACAGAATATACACTCCTCTCATCAGCCCATAGAACTTTCTGTAAGATAGATCACATGTTATGACACACATCATGTCATTATTGAATACAGAAAAATTGAATTAACTTCTTGTAGTCAGGTGTGGTGGCACATGCATTTAATCCCAGCACTTGGGAGTTCAAGGCCAGCCCGGAGTACAGGGTGAGGTCAGGTTAGCCTGGGCTGCCTCAAAAAAAAAGAGAATTTCTTGTAATCTTTCTGATCCCAATGGAATAAACATAGAAATCAATAGTGAGAGAAACAATATGAAATGCACAAGCTTATGGAGCTTAAACAATATACTACTGAATATTTACTGAGTCATTAGTTGAATTCAAAGCTCATTTCCTCAGTACCCACACAAGCCAGATGCACTACTCAGTGTTGCATATGTCTAGAATTCATTTGCAGTAGCTAGAAGCCCTGGAACACCCATTCTCTCTCTTCCTCTCTGTCTCTGTACCCCCTCTAATAAATAAGTAAAATGTAATAAAAATGAAAACATAACATATCAAAAACTATGAGATTCATAAAGATAGTTCTAAGAGGAATATTTATAGTTGTGTCTTTATTACATAATTCAAGTGATTTCAAATGAATGACTTAATGATGCACATTAAGACCTTGGAAAAACAAGACTAAGCAAAATCCAAAATCAGTAGAGAGAAAGTAGATAAAGCAGAAATTAATGAAATACAAACAATAAAACAACAGATGAATTGAAGAATTGGAAATCCTTAGCCACAATAACTAAAAGAAAGAAAATATGAGTCAATAAGATTAGAGATGAAAAGGGAGACATTACAACAGTTACCAATGCACATACCTTAAAGACCTATACTCTACTATATTGGAAAATATAAAATAAATGGATAGATTTCTACATTCATTTGCCTGAACAAAGTTAAAGCAAAATTAGATAAACAATTTAAATAGAACTATAACTAACAACAAGATTGAAGCAGCCATTAAAAAGCCCTCCGAGGGCTGGAGAGATGGCTTAGCATTTAAGCTCTTGCCTGTGAAGCCTAAGGACCCCAGTTCAAGGCTTGGTTCCCCAGGTCCCACGTTAGCCAGATGCACAAGGGGGCGCACACATCTGGAGTTCGTTTGCAGAGGCTGGAAGCCCTGGAGCGCCCATTCTCTCTCTCTCCCTCTATCTGTCTTTCTCTCTGTGTCTGTCACTCTCAAATAAAAAATAAATAAATAAATAAATAAATAAAATTTAGAAAAAGCCCTCCCAACTAAAAAAAAAAGCCAAAATCCAGATGGATTCACTGCAGAAGTCTACCAGACCTTTAAAGAAGAACTAACAACAATGCTTCTCAAATTATTCAATAAAATGGAAAAGGAAGGAATGTGTTTTAATCTTTGTTCAAGTCAGTATTACCATGAGAGTAAAACCAGATAGGGACTCAAGAAAAAAAATGAATATTATAGACCAGCCTTCCTGGTGAATATAGATGTAAAATTTCTCAATAATACACTTGCAAAATGAATTCAAGAGACATTGAAAAGACCACTCAACATGATGACTTCATTCCAAAGATGCAGGGTCAACATATGTAAATCAATAAAGGGAATTGATCACACAAATGGACTCATGGACAAAATTCACATGATCATCTAAGTAGATGCAAAAAAGTCTTTTGACTGGAGAGACTAGGGATGAGAGGAACATATCTCAGCATAATGAAGGCCATCCACAATAAACCTGATATTTGGCAAAGCTGACAAAAATACATACTGGAGAAAGGGTAGCATTTTCAACAAATGGTGCTAGAAAAACTATATTTCTACATGTAGAAAATGAAGCTTGACTATTATCTCTCACCCTGCAAATGGATTAAAGACCTCAGTGTAAGACCTGAAACTCTGAAACTGCGTAAAGAAAAAGTAGAGAGTGCACTTCAAGATCCGGTCATAGGTAAGGAGTAAGTGGTTAGGACTGTGATTGCACAGGTAACAAGGCCCACATCAATAAACCAGACCTTATGAAATTAAAAGGCTTATGTACAGCAAAGGAAACTGTCAAGTAAAAAGAAAGCCTACATAATGGAAGAAAAATCTTTGCCAGCTATACATCTGACAGAGGAACAATATTCAGAACATACAAAGAAATAAAAAACTAAGCATCAAGAAAACAAACAACCAATCAAAAACTATAAAACTATAGAGCTGAACAGAGAGTCTTTAAAAGAAGAAATGGGCTGGTGAGATTGCTTAGTGATTAAGACCTAAGGACCTAGGCTTGATTCCCCAGGACTCACATAAGCCAGATGCACATGGTGGCACATGTTTCTAGAGTTTGTTTCCAGTGGCTGAAGTCCCTGGCACACCCATGCTCTCTCTCTCTTTCTCAAGTAAGTAAATAAATAAAATATTTTTAAAAAAGAAGAAAGAGGGCTGGAGAGATGGCTTAGTGGTTAAGCGCTTGCCTGTGAAGCCTAAGGACCCCGGTTCGAGGCTCGTTTCCCCAGGACCCACGTTAGCCAGATGCACAACGGGGTGCACGCGTCTGGAGTTCATTTGCAGTGGCTGGAGGCCCTGGCGCGCCCATTCTCTCTCTCTCCCTCTATCTGTCTTTCTCTCTGTGTCTGTCGCTCTCAAATAAATAAATAAATAATTTTTAAAAAAATTTAAAAAAAGAAGAAAGAAAAATGGTTAATATTTTTAAAGTGTTCAAAATCTTTAGCCATTTGGGAAATGCAAACTAATATTATTTTGATATTTCATCTCACCCCAGTCAAAATGACTATCATCAGGAAAACAAATGACAACAAATGTTGGCAATGATGTGAGGGAAGGGGAATCCCTGATTCACTATCAATGAGTGTGAACTAGTGCAGCCACTATGGAAATCAGTGTGGAGGTTTCTCAATAAGCTAAACATAGAGAAACCATATGAGCCAGCTATAATATTCCTGGGCATTTATCCAAAGGACTCTATATTTTACTACAGAGATGGGACACACCCATTATTACTGCTGCTCTAGTCACAACAGCTGGGAAATGGAATCATCCTAGCTGCCCAGCAACAGATAAATGAATAAAGAAGATGTAGTACAAGTACACAATGGAAATTTATTTGGCTGTAAACAAAAATGAAATTGTGAAATTTACTGGATAATGTATGAAACTGGCAAAGTTCACACTAACTGAGGTAACAAAAACTCAGAAACACAAAGGCTGCATGTTCTCTCCCATGTGTGAATCCTAGTTTCAAATTTCTAGGTTAATGGATATAAGTAAAAGGAGTATCTATAAAAGCAAGAAAGGACTTAGGCACCAGAGGAAAGGAGCTTAAGATGGGAGGGGCTATGGTAGAGCACATGTGTTATGAGAAGAAGAGTGGTGTCGCAGTCTGGTTCGCATTGCTGGTAGAAATCACCCAACTAAGAGCAGCTTGTGGGAAAAAGAGGTTTATTTTGGCTTACAGGCTCAAGGGGAAGCTTCATGATGGCAGGGGAAAATGATGGCATGAGCAGAGGGTGGACATCACCCCCTGACCAACATAAGGTACACAATAGCAACAGGAAAGTGTGCCAAACACTGGCAAGGAGAAACTGGCTATAGCACTCATAAGCCCGCCCCCAACAATACACTCCCTCCAGGAGGCATTAATTCCCAAATATCCATCAGCTGGGAACCTATCAGTCAGAACACCTAAGTTTATGGGGGCACCTGAATCAAACCATCACAAGTATCTAATACTGAGGATGGAAAGGTTGAACCAGAGATAGGGCTCAGGGATGGGGGGAAAAGGAATGAGGATGGGTCATCTGGAACTAAGGCTGTGTGAAAAAGCCATATGGGTTTGGACTTGTATGTGAGTTGGAATAAAACTCAGCAGAAGAAGCCAGTAAACTAGGAAGGGGCTATAAGTGAGGGAGGAGAGGTGAGGACTTTTGGGGATGGTATTGTATATATATATATAAGTAGATGAACAGATTACTGGGGGCCCTAAGTGAGGTCAGGAGAAGAGATCTGAGTAAAGGAAGGGTGGGGAGGGTTAATCAAATTTAAGAGGGTATGAATAAGTCATATGGAAACTTTTTTGGACAATGGCACATCCAGAAGCCATAGAATAATTTCAGTGCCAGGGATGGTATACCTTCCAGTGAGTTGTTGGCCAAGTAGATCTCTGTTGCCACCAAAACATTATAGATCAATGCTAAGGCCCTTAGTTTCCCACCAGGAGTAGGTGGTAAGACCCTATTGCTGAAGACTCCACATGCTGGGGCTGCAAAGCCACTGAGAAATCCTGCTGGAGCTGAGTTGAAAACCTCCTCCCTGCAGACCAGTTGACAGAAAGCTGAAAAAAGTTCTATTGCATGTAGCTCCATGGGAGAAAGAGAAGTCATCAGTGGAGATAAACAACAGTGGACACTGCAAGCCTTAAGTTGGGCCAGCCAGGCCAAATGAGCCAATGGGTGCAATAGTGGCATGTCTGTTAAGGGGCAAACCAAACATTCTCTAATTGGACTGGAGGCCCACTCCACAGGAGCGAATATATGCTTGATACTGAAAACCTATGATTGAGGAAGATATGAGCCCTAAGGATGTAATGCCTGCTGGTGTCTAGCTAAATGTATATATAATGCTCACCAAACTGCTTGATAAGCACTTCGGTTAATGTTCATGCCCATAAATTAATGCTACTTTCACTTTTTGTTAGAGAAGCTTCTCTTTTCAGATGGTGGTAATCCCTGGGATGATTTAAAAGGCACCAGGGTCCGTTGCAGAACAGTTGACAGAAAGAATGTAAGAGCCAAAGAAGGGCAGGGCTTTTTACAATACACTCTTTTAGACACAAAATGGCCTGGATATCCATTATCTCACAGTGCCTGACATTACCTACACAAGACCAGTATAACAGGAGGAAAATATGATGACATCAAAGCAAAAGAGAGGTTGATTGAGTGAGGGAAGGGAAATGATGGAGAACAGAGTTGTGAGGGAGACAGTGGGGAGGAATTATTATGGCTTATTTTCTATAATTATGGGAGTTGTCAATAGTAAAAAAAAAAGTATAAAGCCATATGAAAACCTACTACTGCATAAGTTAATTAATAATATATGTAACTTAAAGAAAACTGTTTGAAGAAAAGTACTTTGCATGGGAGGACAATGCTATACCTAGAAGCCATGAGCTATTAAATGGAAATCACAGTGTCAGGTATGGAATACTTCTTCTCTATGAACTGTTGGTCAGGGAAGCCCTTAGAGCCTCCAAACAAGATAGCTTATTGCCATTGCTTTTGTTTGTCCATCAGAACTAGACGATAAGACTATTTCTAAATACGTAGTTGTAACACTGTGCTTCCAAGACCTAGAGTAATCAACCTGAAACACCTAGAAGCTTCTTCCCAGATGGCTAGCTTTCATAGTGTCGGAAGATGCTGTGAAGGCTGCTAGGACAAAGAAAGTCACCAACAGTCCTCTGCAGCTGTGGGCTCTGCCTGCTGTAATACCCGCATTCCAGGCAGGATGAGCTCACCAGCGCAATGTTGACATAACTGTCATAGGTTTAACCAACTGCTTTCTGAATGGGCTTGAGGCCCACTCCACAGGACAGGATTCAAGCTTAATACTGTTAACATGGTCAAAAGCCCAAGGCTGGCCAGACCTAGAGTGGGAACTACAACTGTTGTTCTTCTGAATGTGTATGTTGTAAAAATGTTTTCTAAATATTTATGTTTCTGCCTAAAGATTAGTCCTGCTTTCAGACTTGGTCAGAGAAGCTTATTTTTGTAGTGATGGAGAGATCAAAACTGGTTAAAATGTTGAGACTGAATGCTCAGCCCTAAATGAGACATCTATGTCACCCCTGCTGTGGTGGTTTGATTCAGGTGTCCCCCATAAACTTAGGTGTTTTGAATATTGTTTCCCAGCTGATGGATATTTGGGAATTAATGCCTCCTGGAGGGAATGTATTGTTGGGGGTGGGCTTATGGGTGTTATAGCCAGTTTTCCCATGCCAGTGTTTGGCACACCCTGCTGTTTCTGTGGTCCAGTCCACCTTCTGTTGGCCAGGGGGTGCTGTCCACCCTCTGCTCATGCCATTCTTTTTCCCTGCCATCATGGAGCTTCCCCTCGAGCCTGTAAGCCAAAATAAATCTCTTTTTCCTAGAAACTGCTCTTGGTTGGGTGATTTCTACCAGCAATGTGAACCAGACTGCAACACCTGCCAAAGCTCAGAGAACACCATGGGAGTTCAGGGAGGGTAGAATGTAAGAGTCAGAGGATAAAGAGGAATGCTATGGCTGTTAGACTTATGAACTCACAGCACCTAAAGTTATTGTGCATGACCTGCCCAAAGTCAGGGCCAGCAATACTCCATCATGGGTGGGGAACCCTCCCCCTTAGGAACTATTTGCAATTACTGGTTGCTTAACTAATGTCACTACTTGTAAGTTGGCTATGCTCCAGTAAATAATCCCAGAACACCTACGCGCATGTAAGCAACCGTAATTAAATTCAGTGAATCACACACATAAAAAGATATGAAGTAGGAGGAATGAAAAGCAGGGAAGAAGAAAAAGGTTCAACAGGAGAGGGGTAGGATAATTATTAACTTATCAAAAAGTATAAATTAATTTTAAAAAGAACTTCCCATTTTTACCAATGACAAATTAGACTGCAATAAATGCCTTTACTTACTCATTATTGTTTTTTCTTATAGGAATATCTTCATTCTGCCATGGAACTAGGTCAAAGTGTACATATTTCACATATTTTTATTTTTTAAAAATAGTTTTTTATTTATTCATTTATTTGTTTGAGAGAGAAAGAGACTGAGAGGGAGAGAATGGGTGCACCAGAGCCTCTAGCCACTGCAAATGAACTCCAGACACATGTGCCTCCTTGTGCATCTGGCTTACGTGGGTCCTGGGGAATTGAACTACTAAGCTACCTCTCTAGTCCCACATTTCACATCTTCATAACTATTGCTTGTTAAGTTCCCACCTGAATAGATCACAGTGACCCCTGTACTTGCATTGATTGCATGTGAGCCTGTGGCTCACATTCTTTCTAATTCCAATACTATTTTAAGCCTTAAAAGTTTTACCTTTCTGATTGTGTCATGTCCTTGCTTTGCTCTGCATTTTATAAAATTGGGCTGAGGTTAAAAATTTCCTATAGGGCTGGAGAGATTGCTTAGTGGTTAAGGCACTTGCCTGCAAAGCCTAAAGAGGCAGGTTTGACTTCCCAATACCCACATAGGCCAGATACACAAGGTAGCACATAGGGCTGGAGTTTGTTTGAGTGGCCAGACCCCCTAGCATGCCCATTCTCTCTCTACATGCCTGTTTCTCTCGCTCGCTCGATCTTGCTCTCACTCTTGCTCTTAAATAAATAACTAAAATATTTTTTAAAAGATCTTTCTTATATATTTATGGATTGCTCAGATTTTTTCTCATGTTATTTATACTTTACTTTTCTCCTTCTTCCCACTGGGTTGTTAGTCTTCTTGATTTACAAAGGTTCTTTGTATATTGAGCCATTGGCCCTTTATCTATGATACAAATATGTTATCCAAGTTATCATCCTTTCCAGCATGTTATGTTAAAAAGTTCCAAAATTTATTAATCTTTCTTTCTGAGGTTTTTACTTTTGCTCCATTTGACAATTCCACTGTAAGGTTCTAGTACATTTTATTGTCTTTTCCTTGTAAGTCAGATGATGCTGGCATTCATTCACAAACCCTCCCATATAAATCCATGTTAGAGCCAGGACAGCAATCAAGGGGACAGAATCAACTGAAAACAAGGCCATAGGTTGACAACCACTTGCTGTGAGTGTTCCACACTAATGGGCAAATATCCTTCCCTTACAGATGGAAAAGTTAAGGAAGGACTTACATGTACCACTCTTGAACCTTCATCTTTGAGCTACACCATGAGCCTTTTAATTTATAGACAAGCAGTGACTTATGTTGCCAGTGTCAACTCTGGCAGAAGCAAGGTTTGCACAGACCCACTAGCCACAGCTTTGATGCAGAAGACCTCCATTTTGTAGGGGAGCAGTGTACACAGGAATTTAATTTTGGCTCAGAGCCTCAGTTTTTTCAGCTCTCATTAGAATATCAAATACCCCATGATTTTATGTCATACTCAGATGCACTTTAAGGATGAAGATAACAGTTGTAAACATGGCTCAGAACTTGTACTGGAGTTTTAAAAGTATCTCCTGCTCGGCTGTAGAGATGACTTAGCAGTTAAGGCTTTTACCTACAGAGCCCAAGGACCCAGGTTCTATTCCCCAGGACCCATATAAACCAGATGCACAAGGTGGCACATGCATCAGGAATTTGTTTGCAGTGGCTGGCAGCCCTGGCATGACCATTCCCCCATCCCCTCTCTCTCTGCCTCTCTCAAAAAAAATGTTTCCTGGGCTGGAGAGATGGCTTAACAGTTAAGCACTTGCCTGTGAAGCCTAAGGACCCTGGTTCAAGGCTCCATTCCCCAGGACCCACATTAGCCAGATGCATAAGGGGGCCCACGCATCTGGAATTCATTTGCAGTGGCTGGAAGCCCTGGTGTGCCCATTATCTCTCTCTCTCTCTCTCTCTCTCTCTCTCTCTCTCTCTCTCTCTCTCTCTTTCTCTCCCTCTCTCTCTGTAGCTCTCACATAAATAAATAAAATAAAACAAAAAATTATTTTTAAGTGTTTACTGGGCTCAAGAGATAGCTTAGTGGTTAAGGCACTTGCCTGTGAAGCCTAAGGTCCCAAGTTTGATTCCCAGTACCCAGGTAAGCCAGATGCACAAGGGGCACATGTGTCTGGAGTTCATTTGCAGTGGGTAAAGGCCCTGGCCTGCTTATTCTCTCTCTCCCTCTCTTTCTCTCTCTGCCTCCTTCTCTCTTGCTCTCTCTCAAAAAAAAATAAACAAAATATTAAAAAAGAAATTGTCTCCTATTGAGTGTGGTCTTGTATGCCTGTAATCCCAGGCACTTGGGAGGCTTAGGCAGGAGGACAGAAAGCTAGAGGCCAGCCTGGGGCACTGAGTTTGATGCCAGCCTAGGTAGGCAGTTTGTAAGAATGTATCCATTGCCTACTTGGTGGGCCTCTGATAAAGAACCTCCTCCTTTTCCTTCCTTTCTTTACTTTCCGTCCATAAGGGGCAATTCTAGACAGAAACAAAAGAATGAAAAAAAATTTAAAGACATGCCGCTGGAACCAGCAGGAATCATTCATGAATATATTAGGCAGCAGGTTTCCCTCCTCCTATTGAAAGCAGCAGCAGCAAGTGTAGAAAGCTTTAGGGAGAGCAGAAGTGGGAAGGCCTGGGGTGGGAGCAGGCTGTTTACCTCCTCCACTACCAGAAAAGTCACCTGTTTAACCCATCACCTCTCCACAGGAAAGACATTTCAGAGAATGTCAGCTGTACATGGAAATGACTCAAGTAAAGGGAGATAATAATGGCTTCTCTGTACATGCAGGTCCCAACTCAGTGGATTCAACTACCATAGACTGAAAGTGTTGGGAGAGATTTGCCTCTATACTGAATACATACAAATGTTTTTTCCTTGTAATCATTTCATAAACAACACAACAACTCCTACTTACACAGTATTTATATCGTGTTAGGCAATATGTAATGTGAAAAGACTTAAAGCATGAGAGGCCTGCATAGGCTCTATGCACACACTATGCCATCTCACGTAAGGAAGGCCTGCATAGGCTCTATGCACACACTATGCCATCTCACGTAAGGAAGGCCTGCATAGGCTCTATGCACACACTATGCCATCTCACGTAAGGAAGGCCTGCATAGGCTCTATGCACAAACTATACCATTTGACATTAAGGGACTTCAACATGATGGGGGATTCCTAAGACCATTACCCTCAGATATCAAAGGACAAGTATATTTTTGCAAGCCAAGAAAATGAGAATATTTGTGAATAATGCTGCTTGGGTAGAGTTTGAGATACACACACACACACACACACACACACACACACACACACAATGAAACCCAGTTCCACAGAAATAACATTTTATGCTCCAGTTCAGAAAATAGAATCCTTTGACCCATAAATACCAGTGTCATTTGACAAAGATCCCTAATCAATGATATTAAGCTTAAAAATAAAAACATATTTTATCATATGTAACTTAAAAAGTAATCATATAATTAATAGGTGAAAAACAGAGAGAAAGATTGCTAGAGATTAAGATTAAGCCCTGCAGAAGCGAATGTTCTAACTAGAAATTGGTTTAATTAATAGCACATTTTACATAATGATTACAGTGTAATTGCGCTGACTAGCAGAGTGTCATTAAATATATCCATGCTCCTTTACAATACCCTAAGGCTAAAAATAATGAGTTACATTGAAAATCACTGTGCAACAGGTTCATAAATAACATTTAAGCCTATACAAGGCGAATACTTATAAATAATAAATATTTGCCTTTTGTAATTGAAGGAAAAATGACAGCCTTCTTTTTCTACTACCTTGTAGATTGCCATGTTATAATGCTGGAAAGATTTTTCCCCTTGCTTTCTCTAGAAGGTATTGAATAATTTATTCAAATGCTAATATTCCACGTAGTCTGACTTTGAGGAACAAATATTCCTACATAAAGAATAAATGCCAAGTTGCTTATTGCCTCTCTTGCTTTGCTTTACACCATGCATCCCCAAAACCTCTGCCGTCCATTACACCTGTCACATGAAGTTAGTGGCCAAATTTTCTTGCAAGGAGGTGGCATTTTTCTTTAGGTAAAAATTACCCCTTCTCCCAAAATGTTCATCATGCTCAGAGCACAGTGCATGGCAGCTGCTTGATGGGAGCAAGAGGAGCTGGAAGCTTCTTAACCTTCTACTCTCCTTATCCTAGGGGACATTGGGTAGCGTGAACAGGGCAGCTCGCACGCCTGGCCTCATCACCCTCATCTTAGTCTTCTCCAGTGGCAGAGAAATCAGAAAGCCCAGCACCCTGGCAAAGCAGCCTCTAGGGACGCTTCCAGAAAGCTTCCCTGTGAAGTAGGCCCTAGCCAGGGGCTTCCATCTATAGGCAATGAGGAAGCAGGAGGCACAAGCTGGAAGAACTAGAAGGGAAGCAGGAGAAAGCTCCTTGTCCAGTGAGGGTGCAGTAATTAAGGACTGTGACCTTGAATGCTCCAGAGCTCCCTTTGTGCTCAGGATGGCAGCTCTTTTGTGGGGCCAGAGGAAGCTCTATCAGAGAGGAAGGAGAGTCCCTAGCATTAACCAGACCTCAGTACCAGTACTGGCCTACCACCTGTTATCTGTGTCATGTTGGACCAGAAACTTGACACCTGTGATTGTTGTAAGGATTACAATTTTTAAAATTAAGTGTACAAACGTCTAGCACAGTGCCTCTGAACCCATACTAGCCAGATTAGCAATACTTACTTACCTCATGTTTATCTCATAGCTAGAAAGGTTTCTTTTTATTTTTTTTTTATTTATTTATTTGAGAGCAACAGACAGAGAGAGAAAGAGGCAGAGAGAGAGAAAGAATGGGCACATCAGGGCGTCCAGCCACTGCAAAGGAACTCCAGACCCATGTACCCCCTTGTGCATCTGGCTAACATGGGTCCTGGGGAAATGAGCCTCGGACCAGGGTCCTTAGGATTCACAGGCAAGCCCTTAACCACTAAGCCATCTCTCCAGCCCTAGAAAGGTTTTTGTTTTGCTTTCTCATTTTTAAATCAAAACCTATCCCCTTATTATTCCCAATTATGAATCCTATATCCTTCTGGATTGACAAAGGCCAGGGTTCTTAAATATATTCCCGGCCACTTGAGGATCTAGGCTGACCACCAGGAACATTATTCCACACTATGAAGACTCTCTCTCTCCTGATTAAAACCTGCCTTTTCTCCCATGACTCTTAGAGACCACATTGTCATTCTGCTGATTTGGCCTCTGCTGCCCCCCACCCCATCAACCCCAGCTCACCAAGCATGGCAGTCCTCAGGTTCAGGGCTCCCCTGTCCCCAGGCCTCTTTCTGCTTCTTTGTCTGTAGCTCTTTTGTTGTCTGTTTGTCTAAGGAGCACTTCAGATTTTATCTCCAAGAAGACTTGAGATCTTCAGGGAGGTCTCACTGCAACTCCCCAAAAGAGGTCAGGCGCTCCCAAGCTCCTCATCACCAGAAGGGGTGTATTCGTGTAATTACTGGGTACATTAACACAGCAATGGCCTCTCACCAAGCATGTGGCCTTTAGTAAGAGAAAGGAGGGAAGGGATACAGGAAAGGGTGCCTCACATCATCAAATATCTGAAACAGCAGAAAACATACTTCTCAGTAACGGGATACAATGTATGCCTGCCAGTTCCTCCTAACCCACAGTCTACTTCACGCCACATACACACTAAGATTGCTTTGGCTGCACCGAGAGCAGTATGACAGAGAAGGCATGGGTGCCCACCTTGACTCTTCCTCACTTTCCAAGGGCTTCCCCTGGGCTATAGGATTAGATAGGGCTTGCCACTTGTTCTTCAGCCAGCCCTCAGCCAGGTTCTGGCATTGCTAATGACCACAGGCAGAGGAGGGAAAGCACAGATCAGCCTCTCGGCAGAGCCAGGGCCATTAGGAAAAGGGAATTTACTGTTTGGTTTGCCTGTTCTCCATTCCTCATCGAGGTTCAGTCCCAAATTACTAAACCTCCATTCAACAGTTAAATTAAACATAACTAACTTTGTTGATATTATTTCACAGCCGAATAACTTGATATTCATGCTCCTTGTGTGTTCAATAAGTATGGAGCTCAGACACATTTTTAAGTCTCAGCTGGTAATGAATTCTGCTGAGCTAAACTTGTGTTTCACACGCTTCTGCTCAGCTGAGACGGGGTATGCTATTGCCCTGTAAAAATAAGCTTCAAGCTATAATTTTGATGGGGCCCTCACAGGCAGGAAGCATCTCTCTTGCCCCTCCCTCTTCTTAGCACCAGAGTAGACCTCACCCACAGCATTCAGGAGAAGTGAGCACTAACCTCTGCTCTCCCAGGCCCTCTGGTTTTGCTTCTCTATGGACTTGTGACATCATTTCTTGTCGTTGGCTTCCCTATCTGAGAGATAATCCTTTGTGCCTCACACCATGCCTACAAGCCTAGGTAGAAGACATGCCTGGCACCATCAGGGCTGCTCTGTAACTCAGCTTCTCCTGTTACTGTAGGGAATGCCCGATAACTATTTGAGTTGAACAACCAAGTTGTATGCTTATTAACTCATCAAAGATGTATTGAACATCTTCTGTGAACAAGTCCCTATGCAACATACTATGAACATAAGGAATAAGGTTGTGTTATTTTGAAAGGTAATAAAGGAATAATCACAATATGATGACATATGCACAGTTTAAGAGAGACATTTGCACAGGCCACTGTCCAGCTGCCCATGGGCTGCTTCCTAGAGGGAGCAACTTGGCAGAGAAGAGAAAGGGTCCTCACAAAAACTCAGGAGAGCCACCACACTGCTGAGGAGTTCATTCTTCAACTGTCACACGGCCCTGTGGAGTAGCCGTAATGAAACCTGTCCTGTAAGTGAGAAAGATAAGGCCTAAAGAATTCACATAAGGTCCCAAAGCTTGCAAGTTTAGAGCCTGGGTGGCAGAGCCTATTCCTCCAACAGGAAGGCAGCCCTCCCCTTCCCAGTCCCTACTGCCTTACAGGTCCAGGAAGAATGTGCTGGTCTGCTAATTCAACAGTGCTTTTAAAATTCATCCTAAAATATCCTTGGAAACATTAATTTATGTGTTATCAAAAATTATGTGAATTAGCATAAGAAGAATATAGAAAGCAGAAGTTGTCACAAATATATGCTGATATCTCCAAACTGGAGGTCAACTGTGGTGTCCCAAAGACTGGAAATAGTCCTGGAATATCCACCCAGGACAGTCTGCCTCTGTGCATCCCCTCCTCTCTGGCCATCATCTCTCTGCTGCATTTGTCATTCTTTTCCAGTCCGCTTTTGCTGCTGCTTCCTGAAGTAGGGCTGCCTACTCCTTGTTACTCAGTTCAAGATCCAAGGCAATGCCTTGTATCTTCAAATCCCAATACAGATTCATGAAGAAGGAGTCCCACTGGGTCTCTGCACTGTGTGGACTGACCTCTCCTCAAGGAGTATAGCACAACAGGGGCAGGTAGACAAGAACACCAACAACCTCCACCAGCTGATCAAGGTGAGTGTGGGCAGTGCTAATCCATCATGTTAGTAATGCATATCCTTGATGTGGTGAAGTAAGATGGCACATTTCCTCCATGGTCTTCCTCCCCCAAAGGCATAACCTAAGCTATTTATGAGAAAATCACCAGACAAATCCCATTAGAAAAATACCTGAGTAGTCATCTTCAAAACGTTAGATCTGCTAAGGACAAAGCTTAGTGGCAAAGTATCTGCCTGTCATGCACAAGGTTCTAGGTCTCAAACTTTCAAGTTCACAAAAAGGCCAAGGAAGGGCTGGAGAGATGGCTTAGCTGTTAAGGTGCTTGCCTACGGGGCCTAAGGACCCATGTCCGACTTTCCAGGTCCCACATAAGCCAGACACACAAGATGACACAAGCACACAAGGTCACACGTGTGCACAAGGAGGCTCATGTGCCTAGAGTTTGATGCCAGTGGCTGGAGGCCCTGGTGCACCAATTCTCTCTCTCTTTTTCTCATAAAAAAAGCATCAAAGTCTGAAAAGCTGTCACAGTCAAGAGGAGACCAAGGGTATTTTTTAAACATTTTATTGACAACTCCCATACATGTAGACAATATGCCATGTTCATAATCCCTTCGTGCCACCCTTCCTTTTCTCCCTCCCAAACTCCCTCTCCACTGAACCTCTTCTTCTTTCCATCTAGGAGATGAAAATATTTCATAGCTAAATGTAATTGAGTGGGATCTTGAGGGGGACCCTGGGACAACATAGAGACAGTATTTAACAAATCAGTAAAAGTGAATTCAGTTAATAGTTATGTAATGACATTGGATCATTATTTGTAACAAATGTACCAGATATATAAGATATTAACCATAAGTGAAACTGGGTACAGACATACTGTAATTTTTCTTAAATCTAGCACTCCTCTCAAAAAGTTTCTGAGGACAATGTTTTATATGCTTACTCTGGACCAGTGCTGATGCTGAAATGTCTGAAACACAAAGTCCTTCTCAAATGCTGCTGAGCCCTTCTCCACCCATGGCCTGGTAGCCTTTTGAGGTGCAGGATGGCGTTAGTACTCTTCACTGTCTTCACACACAGCCGGCAGTCTGCAAACTTTTGCTGACTAACATTTGTCACTCACACATGAGGCTCTTTCTTAGCACTAGAGGTGAGACATCAGCTGTCCTAGAGTGGGCCATGGGTGCACTAACTACCCTTGCTTATCTTTCCCTTCCCAGGGTGTAGTACTCATCCCTAAAGCAGCATCCAGGGGATTGGGCCACTACTAGATGATTCTCATTCCCATAGTCCTTTAGTCCTGGCCTTGGAAATTCAAGCAGGTCCTAGACCTCACATTTGTGTCCTTTGGGTGTCCTATCCTTCTGTCTCTGGGGACAGCTTACAAAACCTTTCAAAGAAGCCAGGTGTGGTGAGCACTTGGGAGGCAGAGGTAGGCAGATCAACATGAAGTACAAGGCCAGCCTGGGACTACAGGATGAGTTTTAGACCTTACCTCAAAAAATGTGTGTGTGTGTGTGTGTGTGTATGTATGTAGAGAGAGAAAGAGAGAGAGAGAGAGAGAGAGAGAGCAAGAGAGGGAGAAGGTGGATAGATGTGGCTTGTTTCAGCATTTCATGCACAACCCTGCAGAGGGACAGGAGAGCTGGAAAGTATGCCTGGCAGTGAGCTAAGCTTTAGGTATTTTAACCCTTTGCAAGTTCCTTTGTTCTCCCTCTGTGTCTATATTCAGTCATATAATCTTATGAACTGAATATCAGCTGTCTAAATCCTTCAGGAAACACTGTCATTGATTCACTTGGCCTCTTCATTTCATTTTTTAAACTGCCCTTAAGACATATTTTGTTTAAAAATATGCCTGAATTCTGCATTGTTGTTACCAGAGTCTTTGTAAATTTGGGAATTTCACACCTTCACTGTAGCTTATTTTCAGCCTTATCATGCAGAAAATCATACCGGCCCTTAGGCAATACAGAATTTCTTTGTCAAATAGAGTAGGCTGAGTCCTGCTCTTACTGTGCATTGATGTCACCCCACAGCAATGGAAGCTTTTTTTAGCCCAAAACCTGGAGGTGTCTCATTTCCCCCACCTGTATATAGGATTGAAAAGTCCTCCAACACTCCTGTAGGTCACTTGGAAACTTGAGGATGAACTGCTACATGCAGTCCTTCCTGGGTGTTCTCTGTGTACCAGGTTGATGCGGATGCACTGAGTCTCAAAGTCTAGGACTCCATAAGACTTGGCTCCTCCAATGCACAGTGCTGGCCCCGTGCTTACCCACAGCACATGCCAGCACACTGGCAACTCAGAGGGCAAGGACATATAGGCCTTCCACCCCACCACACACATACCGAGTGAGCCTGGCACTGCCACAGATGGCAATAGTGGCGCTGCTTCGTCAGGTAGAGAGGAATGATTGGAATATATCTGCCCCGTTTGCTCTCTCTGCCTGGGCATGATCTAATTTCCAGTCTCACGTCTCTATTTCAGACCACATATGGTGGTGATATTAGCTCTTCCCCACCTCAGCCTAACCATGACTAAACAGGCTGATGAATGTCATGCATCTTATCATCATACATGCATATTTTTAAATATAATTCACTTTTGATCTGTCCCCTTGTGCAGTGGCGAATGAAAACAGTTAAGATTTCTTCCACTGTCTGCCTTTAAATGTATTAAACAGCCCTGCTGTCAATAGATTATATTCTTGTACAATGATAATAGCCCCCAAAACTAAGAGGCCTTGTCAGGAATTGCAGTTGTCACAGTTTGATGGGAATGGTTTTACTTGGGGTTCGTCTGCCGCACAATCATCTCATAATCTGGATATACATCACAGCATGACATGTAAATTTCCTGCTACTCTGCTTTCATTTCCAGAGGCAGCAATCAAATGAAAACCACTCAACCTCACCCAAATGTATAAATAATTTTCATTCAAACATATTAACAGTCAAAATATGAGAATTTATCACAGAGTGCTAGGCCTTTTAAGAAGCAATAAAGACTTTACTTTTTAAGCATATTTCTCTTTAGAAAAGTAATATGAATAGTAACTTGCAATTGAAAAATCACAATTGAAAGTCCACATAGAAACCATTTAATCTGCAAACTTCAGGATGTAAGTGTTCTTGCCTGAGACTTGGTGCTTGGAGGAAAAGAGTTGAGAGAAATATTGGGGAACACAATTGCATGGGGATTGATAATCCCCTTTAAAAAAATATCAGCAAAGAAAAGTGATGAGTTATTCTCCCTTCACTAACCAAACCTGTGCTGCGCCACCTACCCATTACATCACATCCTCTCAAATGGAAATCTGAGACCCAGCAGCATTTTGGGGAATGTGACAAATGATACTTTTCCCCCTTGTTGTATATTGGGTTTTAACTGACAGCAATCCCCTTGGAAGCACCCTCCCAAAAAAATAAAAAGTTTACTAGATTGCAACCCTGGCCATGACAATGCCCTAGGAAAGGTAGAGCACATTCACAACCAAAGAAGAAAAGGGTGGTTTCTGGTGTTCTGTTCTGAAAGCAAGGGAAGGTAGAGTACTGGTTTGCAGCACAGCCTACTTCAAAGTGAGTGTGGGGATGGCCCTGAGACCTGCTTTTGTGGAACTAGACAAGGGTGCTGAGTATTCGTTACTGAAGGGGTCAAAAGCCCACTACCCATCACAGAAGCAGACTTCTACTGTGCCTCACCAGATGTTAAAAGACATCATTTGACCAATGAGACACCATGTTGACCAAAGTTTATCAGGTATGGAACAAAAATCCCCAAAGGTAGATAACACCTTGGCACATATTGACTCAATAACCAACCCCCTACTAGTCCCTGGGTGAAGGGCTAACTTAAAGGTTCCTATCACATCTGTGGGGACAGCTAAGAAGCAGAGTGGCTAGAATGTATGAGTTGAGAAAGTGGGGTTCAAAATGGGATGCAATCAATTTTTATCATTAATGTAACATGGAATTTTTTCCACACCATGTTAAATATTTATGCCCTTTTCTTCGAGCCCCCACTATCCCCTACTATGTGCAAAAACTGCTAAGATGACAGTTTTGCCTGTTTCCCCAGTAAGCATGTCTGCCAGAGTGGAAGTACCATAACTGGGTACAGCAAGCTCAGCCATTTGAAATAAAACTTTGCAGTACTAATGTTTTTGTAACTGCTTTCATATTGTAATGATATTTTTCCAAGCACTGGTTTTATTTGATCTTAAATACCTTTTTGGGAAAGTCCAGTGAGCTGACTCTAATAAAATCATGCTATTGAAAAAAGGTTTAAGTAGAATGTTCAGAATAAATTACAAAATTGCATGCAAGAATACCAGCTAGTGCTGCAATAAAAAACTGAAAATGAGTATTCTTGCAATATATTTTAAAGAAGTAGTATACTTTTTCTGTCCATTTTTTTTCATTGGATGTTTCATAACAGAATGCCTCCATGTAGTGCAAGGAGGGGGATGCATACCAAATGAATAAACTGCAAGGAACACTGTGCCTAAGAGGGAAAAATACCTTAACTTTTGGGGGAAACATAGAATATATTTTATTTCATTTTCAATAACTGTTGGAAGATAATAGGAAATGTAATTTCCTTTCATTTGCTGTGCCAAAATACTGAAATTACATCATACTTATCCTGTCATATTCATCCACCATATTTGGGATCTTTTAATGGGTTTCTCGTTCCTTATATATTCACAAGGAGCTGCAAGTGCTTCATAAAGATGGAGATGGCCCACAGAAGACATGACTGGGAAGTTGTTGGTTGGCCAGAGTGGCAGACAGAGCCACTGTATGTCTGAATTTTTTATAATGCAGCAGAGGAAGGACCTCAAAAGGGGTAGAGGTAAAGGTGTCTTCCTTCATCCTCTTGAAATCCTGGATCCCAAAGCTCCTGCTTCAGCTTCCCTCCTTCCTCCCTTTCTCTCCTTGGAATCCATAGGAATCAGGTGCAGAAAGAGTGAAGAGAGCAGATGATAAGACCCCCTCCGCCTCCCAGGCACCATGATACCATCATAGGTGTCTGTCTTGGCTATTGAATCAAGAACTGCACTTCAATTCTATAAGGAACAATATTTGTGTACATTAAATTAACTTACAGATTCCCAGGTTCCCTTCTCTTTCCTTTATGTAAGACAGAAATAAATATTTCTATCCTATGCAAATTTGGACAAGGAAAAGGTGCCTGTAGTTTGAGGAGGAAAATGTGGGGTATAATGCTCACTGTTGGTGACTATTCAGCATCCCTTCTCTTCATCCATCTTCCCAGATAGAACTTGATCTTGTTCAGTGACCCTCTTCTCCACATAGCCATGCATCTCAGGAGAAACTGGATCCTCCACTTCTAAGAGGGATGTGTTAGTTGGCTTTTAATGCCATAACAGATAACATAGATTTGATGGCTTCAACAATACAAGCTTATTTTCCTACAGTTACAGAAACCAGGTCCAAAGTGAAATTTGACATTTTGGTATCTAATGAGGCTCTCTTCCTGGTTTACAGAAGCCATCCTCTTGCTATGTGTTCACATGGCCTTTCTGGAGGGAGGGAGGGAAGAAGAGAGAGAGGGAAGGAGGGGATATCAGAGTTTTTTCTATTATTATAAGGCCTCTCTGCTTTTTACAATGACCCTTTCATGATTCTTATGAATTTTAATTACTTCCTAAAATCCCTACCAGTCACACTGTGGCTTGGGTTTCAAAATGTGAATTAGGAGGACACAGAAAACTCTATAACATGCGGGTTTGACCAATCAAGGGTCATCTTATTACTTTTTGCCACTGCTGAGTTTATGGAAGAGTGTGGCATAGGGGTCTGGAGAGACAGCCAAGTGCTTAAAGGCACTTGCAAAGCCTGCTATCCCAGGCTTGAATTTCTCGCCACCCATGTAAAGATGAATAGGCACATTTTTAGCAACAAGAGACCTTGTCATACACACACATACCCATAAATAAATAAATAATTTTTAAAAAAAGAAAGAGCAGGGAGCTCTACATATGAAGTAGAAAAGAAGGTTTCTAGGTCCCTATAAAGAAAGTTTTCTTGCCAACTGAAGAAATGACCTTTTACTGTCTGGACTTTCTCCTGTCTGGATTTCACCCCTAAAGGTATGGCAGCCATCCTTCTACCCCTCAGAGGTTGATAGGAACACCAATGACAGCAGAAAATGATACTGGATCAGCTTTCTGGGACTTCAAGCAACACTACACTGACTTCAAGATTTTGGAGGCTAGGAGCTAGAATTGAGATGTCCATTGGGCCATGCCTTCTCGACCAGCTCCAATGAAGATTCTGTTCTTCCAGCATCAGCCCTGGCCTGAAATCCTTTCTCGTGCTTGGCTTGAGAAATGTATCATGCCAATAACATGGCAGCCTGATCCTGGGTGCCTTCACACTGTCTTCCCTCCAGGTGTGCCTGTCTATGAGCCCACAGTTCTCTATCTATCTATCTATCTATCTATCTATCTATCTATCTATCTATCTATCTATCTATCTATCTATCTATCCATCCATCCATCCATCCATCCATCCATCCATCCATCTATCTATCTATCTATCTATCTATCTATCTATCTATCTATCTACATATATATAAAAGATACTGCTTCTATCGGTCCTATCCCAAAGACTTTAATCTCTGTGAAGATTCGACTTTCAAACAAAGTATATCCCGGGATCCTGGAAGTTAAGATCCAACATTTATTTTGGTGGAACATAATTTATCCCATAAAACTACCCAAACTTGAGCAAATATCAAAGTTGAATTGGTCTTTAGGCCTGGGTAGTACCTTGAGCCTCTGAATGTTACCCACCCTGATAGAGTAGACACCTATGATATCTTTCTGCATCATTCATGTCACTTGCACTTGAGGTTTCTGTTACTTGTAGCTGAGTGCATCTTAATTCATGCAACAGATATTCAAAATAAATTAGACATAAACTCACTATTTAATAACTGTGTGCACTTTGGGGGAAAATTTACTTATATTCTGTGAGAATTTTTTTGATCTCCAAAAGGAGTTAAATACATTAAGTGAGAGAGTGCATGCAAACAAAACTTATTCCTTGGCCGGAGGAGATGGCTCAGTTACTAAGGGAACTTGCTTGCGAGCCTTTCAACCTGAGTTCCAACCTCTGCAGCATACTCATAAAGCCAGATGCAAAGTGATGCATGCTTCTGAAATCTCAACTGTCCACCACAATGGGAGGCAGAGCTAGGAGAATCTGGAAGCTTGAGGGTTAACTAGTCTGGTGTGCACCGTGGCAAAACAAGCAAAGCAACCCTGTCTCAAAGAAGGTGGAAGAGAGGGTGGACATCTCGAGGTTTTCCTCTGTTCCCCACACATGCACCATGGCACATGTGCACCCATTTACTCTCACACACATACTCATACAGGCACAGATCAATAAATTAAAAGTGTTTGATTAAAAGCTCATGTGGGGACCAGAGTGATGGCTTTAGAGGTTAAGGCATTTGCCTGTGAATCCTAAGAATCCAGGCTCGATTCCCCAGTCCCTATGTGAGCCAGATGCACAAGGTGGTACTCATGCATCTGGAGTTCATTTGCAGTGGCTAGAGGCCCTAGCATGCCCATTCTATCTCTCCCCCTCTTTCTCTCTCTGTCTCTCTCATAAACAAACAAATGAATAAATATAAGAATAAATAAAATATTGTAAAGAAACTCATGTCATGTTAAAAGAATAAAAATAATACCATATTATTTAGTCATAGTTCTTGGTAGATATATACTACATTTCAAAATAAATCACTTTGCCTGTGTCCTTTACTTGGAAGTTCTGTACCTTTCCAGGCCATTTTGTTGCTTCCCTAAAAGAGAACATCTGGGAAAGACAGGGGAGCAAAGTACTTAGAAGCCTGAGCTTTGGAATTAGACAACCTTGTCACTCCTCTTAACCTGTCTATGCCTTGGATCCTCATCTCTAAACAGGAAATGGTGATGGTGACAAGAGTTTCTCATGGCACTCATGAGGAGTCAAGAGACATAAAATGCTTAGCGAGTGTCTGCCATGTAAGAAAGTGTGTCACGCAAGTACTTTCTTCCTTCACTACTGTCCATCACTGTCTGAACGCACTATACATATGAGTGCTGATGGTGCTTACTGTAAATACAGATTCCACACACAGGTCACCTCCCTCTCCCCCTCTCAATTTCATCCAGTGGTTCTGTGGTGCAAGTTTAACACATAGTCAGGATTAGACTGATGAAGATCACCCTGTCTCACACCATGAGAAATGTTCTACTTTTATTACTGGAAGTCAGGAGACTTAAAAGAGAATACAGGTTACTCCTTTTGGAGCTATGTATTTTTGTTATTCTACCTACTAATACAGAAGCTTCTGGAAGGCAGAGATAACATCACCTCTCTTTCTCTTTTCTCTACATACCTAGTACAGTACTTTGCTCACAGTAACTCAAAGATGCTCACACAGTCAATTGAAATAACCATTGGCATACAGTAAAGTGCATAATTAATTTTTTAAAAGAAAGAACTAACCATTGGTTGGCATAGAAACTTCAATGGCTGAGCAGAGGAGAGAAAAGAGATGGGGAGCAACGCCTTCAAAGAGCACTGGAGTCTAATATCCGCTTTGTGAGTCTGAAAGGTCCCACTGGGGATGGCTGCCCTGAACCAACTGGCACCTGGTTCTGTCTCTGTCAGCCCTGCTGAAGGTGTCACCCTTGAGAGCAGCACCATTCAAGCTCTGGGTTTTGTGCTTGCTTTGCATTTATACTTCTGTGGCCCTGAGACACAGCTCCCTGAACCCAAAGTGAGCCTTTAAATACTGTTAAGAACGAGTAAAAGGGCAAAAATGAGAAACTGAATAAGACTTCTCATTATTTTGGTATTGTTAAACCCACTAAGCACAGCTATAGGAAATTTTATAGTTGTTTTGCAAATTGGCATGAATACATGCAGCAATATGTAGCTACTGCTAATTGATCAACCATAGGAGTAGGTGCTTCCTATGAACTACATAACTAAATTTGCAAAAATTCACTTAATTCATATTTGTTAATTATCTACTATGTGCTGCTTGAGCAAATGAAAAACAATACAATATACCTTTCAATATATGTATAATTGTATAGCCGTGTTGCGCCTCAGTTATGACTGTAGAGACAAGTTTCCTAGGAAGGCTGGGAAGCTCAGTGGCTGGCATGGGTGTCTGACACACAAGCACTTACAAGGAAGCCATTATTATTATGTTTATTACTAGCTATTACTAGCATTCATACTGCTATTCACAGTATTCCTGGAAATAGACTAGGTGAATGTTTCTTCATTTTTATTATTTGTCTTTACTGAACGGTCTATAATAACTATGCAATGTTATTGTGATATTTAAAAAAATAAGTTGTTTACTTTAAAAGTTAGTGCAGCATTTTCCCCATCAGCATCCACAAATGGAAACCACGCGTCTCCGATAGCACCACCTAGTGGTTCTCACAGGGTGAGGCTGCAGAAAAATCTTTTTTCCCTGCCCACCTCCTCTGGACAGCCTCAGACCCACTTCATCTCAAGATCCATAATTGGGAGGAATATGATAGTTCCAAATGCACACTGTATCCTGCAGATTGTCTGAACAAAGACTAGTATCCTTAATTTCCATGTCCTCCCTGGGCTTTCAAACTCATTTTTTTTTCATAGTGGGGTGTTTTTACTTCATGTGGAAATTTGATCCTTTTTTTCCACAGAGATACAACTTCGAGATACAATTACCACATAACACACACACACACACACACACACACACACACACACACACACACACACACAACATATTTATAATATTTTAGAAACATCCTATTAACTAGCAGTATGAAAATAGGTAAAGATACTTATAACCATATATAAATAAAACATCATTAATGAAGTGTCATGGGAGGTTGATGAAGAAAGTGATCACTGTCACAAAAGCATGAGAACTCAGAATCGCTCATTCAAATACTCCCTAAGTATTTATTAAGCACATACTACCTATCAGGCACTGTTCCACAGAATGCAAAAATGAATGAGATAAACAAGGTTCCTTATAATGTATTGAAGGAGAGATGATAAATAAATATAAGATCCAGGGATAAGTGGCACAAAAAGAAAGTGGGCTAGAGGGAACAAAGAGTGTCAGGGGTACATTTGATATAGGAAAGCAAAAAACAGCCTCACTGGCAGGGGATGTTTAAAAAGGAAACTTGACTGTATGGGTGAGAGCCCCACAGGGAGGGTAGGGGGAAACATGCCATCTTTTATGCAAGCATGTTCCGTCATTAACAGGATGGCAGATGTAAGCAGCGTGCCTAGGAGAGGAGCAGGCGATAAATTTAGACCAGATTCTATATGACCCTACTGATCATGATAAAGACCTTGAACATGATGTTAGAGTTAATGGGAGCTGGACATGGTGATTCACACCTGTGATCTCAGGATTCAGGGGACAGAAACTGGATAATCAAGGGTTCAAGCCCAGCCTTGAGTCACACAGAGTTCTAGGTCAGCCTGGATTGCATAGCAAAACACTGTCTCAATAAACCAAAAGAACAAAACAAAAAATAATGAGTTATTGGGGCTGGAGAGATGGCTTAGCGGTTAAGCGCTTGCCTGTGAAGCCTAAGGACCCTGGTTCGAGGCTCGGTTCCCCAGGTCCCACGTTAGCCAGATGCACAGGGGGGCGCACGTGTCTGGAGTTCGTTTGCAGAGGCTGGAAGCCCTGGCGCGCCCATTCTCCCTCTCTCCCTCTATCTGTCTTTCTCTCTGTGTCTGTCGCTCTCAAATAAATACATAAAAAAATTTTTTTAAAATGAGTTATTGGAAAGCTACTGTCCAGTTTTGAGCAGAGGTGTGACATGGCCTGACTTGCATTTGAACATGATCACTTCACTGTTGAGTGGACTGCGGGACACTGAAGACAAAGAAACCACCAAAAATCACCTGCAAGGGTATCTGTGTGGCAGCTGTATATACAGACAACATGTAAGAGAGCACGCAGGGGCAGCATTTAGTCATGTCTGCAATGATGATGAAGGCCTCCATGGAGGTGGGGCCACAATAGAGATTCACTCCTTATTCTCCAGTTTGATGGGCTTTTTCCTCGGCAGACCAGTAAGACCAATGTCTCTGTTTCATCATGTTAATTAATGCCCCAATCCATCCATTCATTCGAGGTTGCAAAATGGTAATGTTCTTATGATATTTTTCTGTCTTTATTTATTAGCTATTTTATGGTTATAAACAGAAACTTCTGGTAGAAGGGTATAGCTCAGTGAGAAAGTACTTAGCTAGCATACCTGAAATTCAAGATTCAAATACAACAGTGCAAAAGGGTAAAGACACTCTTCATCTCCTTTTGTTAACCATTTGCACAATTCACACATAAGCAGCAAGATAATTGATGACTCTTTCTGCTTATTTTCAGTTTTCAGAATAATTTGGTTCTATACAACCAACTGTCTGCTTTCTTCCCATTTTTCTTCCTGCCACTCTGCCACTGTCTCTCTCTTTCACTCCCCAACCCCTTAGCTGTCTGTCTCTCTTCTCTCTCTCTTCCTTTCTCCCTCCTTCCCTCCCCCTCCCTCCCTCCCCCTCTCTCTCTCTCTTTCTCTCTCTCTCTCTCTCTCTCGCTCTCGCTCTCGCTCTCGCTCTCTCTTTCTTGCTATCACTATGAACTTATGATTTTAGAACCTTCTGTCAGGTTTTAGGAGATCGCAGTCACTACCTGCATGGATGCTTTACTTGTCCCAGGCTTAGGAAGACACCTCTCCTGGTTGGTTTCCAGATCCTGTGAAAAAAATGTACGACAAATTCAATGTGAATATTCCCTATTCCAAACTTGGAATCAGATGCTACTCTAGGAATCTGCAGTTCATTTCACTGAGACAGAGGACTACAAAATCTATATTTCAATGCCACAATTTGAGCTTTGAAAATGCCTATTGTTTTTGGGTTGGCCATTGTTTCCAGATGTTTCAGTCAAAAAATAGAGTTGGGATGTCTTTAAATAAAACAATTACTTTCTATTAATACTTACAATTTAAACTTCTAGGTTTTTTGGTAAGATACTGATGGACTCAGTATTCAGTAACTTCAGAAATTGCAGAATTACAATAACTTTTATTTACCAATTCACTGTACTTCTGCCAAATACATACAGCAATCTGACAATAACCTTACCAGCTATATGTGAAGAGTACCACTAGGAAAAAGGCTTTCACCCTTTCCTGCAGCTCTTCCTGCTCCAACGGCATCTTACCCAAGTGATGTACAAGCCAGGGTCTGAGGCATAAAGGCTCCAGGAACTGTTCATGGCACAGGTCTTTACAGTTTGCAGTGGAAGCATACATTTCAGAAGTGGCTACAAGGCAGAGGTGTTACAAATGACGCATGAGAAGTTAAGTAAGAAGCAGTGTCGGGCACTCAGCTTGTCTCCTTTCGGGGTGATGCACAGAGTGAGACCTGAAGTGTGAGCTGGAGCCACTGCTTCAGAAAGTGGTTGACAGAAAGGGGAGGGTTTCCATCAAACAGAAGGGTTCCCTAGGATGTGATGACTTATAATGCAGCCTGCAAATAAAATACCAATAAATAAATAAATTTATAGCTTTATAAAATGAATTCCCTTCCGCCATCCTTCCTTCTTTTTTTTTTTTAAATTTTTTTTTGTTCTTTTTTATTTATTTATTTGAGAGCGACAGACACAGAGAGAAAGACAGATAGAGGGAGAGAGAGAGAGAGAATGGGCGCGCCAGGGCTTCCAGCCTCTGCAAACGAACTCCAGACGCGTGCGCCCCCTTGTGCATCTGGCTAACGTGGGACCTGGGGAACCGAGCCTCGAACCGGGGTCCTTAGGCTTCACAGGCGAGCGCTTAACCGCTAAGCCACCTCTCCAGCCCCCGCCTTCCTTCCTTCTTGATTATCTTGATTTTTTCTTTAGACCTGCACTGTCTCATGTTAGACCAGGCTAGCAGCAAACTCACTATGTAGCCGAGGCTGACTTTGAGCTCTTGAGCCTCCTGACTCTATCTACCAAATACTGAGATCACAGGCACGTGCCACTAGGCCTGACTAGAGTCTTCTTTTACATTATGCTCTCCAAGAATAAAGATCCAGGTCTTCCCAACTGTTTAGAAATTAGCTTCAAGCCAAAAGTCACACTGAAATTGACATTGTCCAAAGTCTTAGACACACCTCTTTTTTGTAACCCCAACCCATACTGCTCAATTTTTAATCATGCATTTAATTTGTCATACGTAGCTTCCATTTCTAAAAGTGAGGGCTCCAGGCATGAGAATACAACAGTATTTTACAAAAAGAGCTTGGAGCTAGAGATACAGCTCAGTGTATAAAGCACTTACTATGTAAGCATGAGGACTGCAGTTCAGATCCCCAGCTGACCTGTAACTCCAGTGCTTGAGAGACTAGTCAGGGGTTCCTGGAGCAAGCTGGATAACTAGACTAGCCAAATCACAAAGCTCTCTGGGTTCAGGTGTTGAAGAGCAATCAATAAAGACAACTGATGTCAACTTCTGGCCTCCACATACATGTACACATACATGCATGTGCACCCACACGTGAACGTGCATGCCGCATACATGCATGCAAAAAAAAAAATGAAAAGGAGGAGGAAGAGCTCCAGGATGTGAGAGGTATTTATTCCCAGGAAGGGACCAAGGAGGGTCTGAGGCTGTAACAGGAGTTAGCCTAAGATCAGAGGCCTAATCTGAGTTGGAAGCATATATCTACTCCAGCCCTTAAAGCAGTTCTGTAAGCATGGAGAAGTTATCCCAATTCAATCTAAGAAACCCAACAAGGCAGAGTTCAAAGCTGAATAGTCAAGTGGCAGAAGTGAGGCTCAGAAGCTTAGGACTCTAGACTGCAGTTGTCCCACTCTTGTCATCCTTGGCGCTGCTTATCAGACATCAGAATGAGGCAAAAATGGAAGACTTGATTAGAACAAAATAGTAGGAGAAGAGGCACACTCTTGGAGTCTCATAGATAAAATCACCATAAAAATTATAACATTCTACTTAAAATCTTGACTTAAAAAAAGCCTCTACTCTTAGTTTCCCACCAGGAATAGATGGTAAGACCCTATTGCTGAAGACTCCACATGCTTGGGCTGCAAGGTCACTGAAAAGTCCTCTGGAAGCTGACCTGAAAACCTCCTCTATGTAGACCAGCTGAAAGAAAGCTGGAAAAAGCTACACTGCATGAAGTTCCATGGGAGAAAGAGAAATTACCAGTGGAGATAAACAATAGTGGACACTACAAGCCTTAAATTTAGCCACGCAAGCCAAATGAGCCAATAAGTGCAATGGTGGCATGTCTATTAAGGAAGAAACCAACTACTCTCTAATTGGACTGGGGCCTGCTCCACAGGAGGGAAAACATGCTTGATACTGAAAACATATGACAGAGGAAGTCATGAGCCCTAGGGATGTAATGCCTGCTGGTGTCTGTTTAAATGTGTATATTATGCTCACCAAACTGCTTGGTAAACACTTCTGTTCATACCCATATATTAATGTTTCTCTCACTTTTGGTTAAAGAAGCTTCTCTTTTCAGATAGAAGTGACCTCTGGGATGACTCAGAAGGCACCATGGTGCTGAGAAGAAGCAACAGAGGAGTGCTTAGCACTGAAATATCTCTATTACACCTTCCAAGGCTCAGGGTCCATTATGAAAGAGGTGGCAGGAAGAATGTTAGAGCCAAAAGAAGGGTACACTCCTTACAATGCATCCTCACAGTGCTTGATGCTACCTACACAAGACCATCATAACAAGAGGAAAAGAGTATGACATCAAAATAAAAGAGAGACTGATTGATAGGGGGAGAGGATAGATGGAGAATAGAGTTGTGAAGGGAAAAGTGGGGGACCCAAATTTGATTCCCTAGTATCCATGTAAAGCCAGATGCACAAAGTGGCACAAGCATCTGGGGTTCATTTGCAGTGGATAGAGGCCCTGGTGTCTCTGTCTCTGTCTCTCTCTCTCTCTCTCTTCCTCTCTCTCATAAATAAATAGAGGGCTGAAGAGATGGCTTAGTGGTTAAGTGCTTGCCTGTGAAGCCTAAGGACCCCGGTTTGAGGCTCAATTCCTCAGGACCCATGTTAGCCAGATGCACAAGGGGGCGTGCCTGGAGTTTGTTTGCAGTGGCTGGAGGCCCTGGCGCACCTATTCTCTCTCTTTCTCTCTCTGCCTCTTTCTCTCTCTGTCGCTCTCAAATAAATAATTAAGATAAATAAATAAATAGATAGATAAAAAAATTTTGTTCATTTTTTATTTATTTATTTGAGAGCGACAGACACAGAGAGAAAGACAGATAGAGCGAGAGAGAGAGAATGGGCGCGCCAGGGCTTCCAGCCTCTGCAAATGAACTCCAGACGTGCGCCCCCTTGTGCATCTGGCTAACGTGGGACCTGAGGAACCGAGCCTCGAATTGGGGTCCTTAGGCTTCACAGGCAAGCGCTTAACCGCTAAGCCATCTCTCCAGCCCAGATAAAATATTTTTTAAAAGCCTCTGGGCTGAAAATAAGTCTCAGTGGATAAAGTGCTCCCTGCTCACGCTAAAGCTCCTGAGTCCATATAAAACCAGAAGCTTCTGTAGTCCCAGCACATTGGTGTGGACTGCCATTCAGACTGCAAGATGGGAGACAGAGGTAGAACTTCCCAGAAGCTTGTCCTGAGACAGCAAAGAATAGCACAGAACAGCAGCACAGTGAGAATCCACCATAGTGAGAAACCCTGCCTCAAGTGAAGTAGAAGGGCAGAGGACTGACTAAAATGTTGTCCTCTGACCTCCACACATGCACAGTGACACACATGTCTGCACTCCCCCAAACACACACATGCGTGCGTGTACACACACACAAATAAATAAATAAATATCTAGTTTGATTCCCAAGTACCCATGTAAATCCAGGCACACAAAGTGAAATATGCATCTGGAGTTCATGTGCAGTGACAAGAAGCCCTGGTGCATCCATTCTCTCTCTTGTTCTCTCTTAAATAAATAAGTAAAAACATTCAATTACTAAATAATAAATATAATAAAATTTTAAAAGCTTCTATGGGACAATGTGCATAGTCAATGTCTTTAACATCCTAGCAGCAGAACGGAAGAGAAACATAGACAAATGAAAAAACGAAATGCTGCTTTAATTTTCCTGTAAACCTAAAACATCTAGAAGATAAAGTCTGCTTCCAAAGGCGGAGAAAGAAAAAGATATGATCTTTCATTGCTTAAATTCTTTCCTTTTTTATAAGCTCATAAATAATTTTACCAAAAAGAGAACAAAATTAATGTACTTTTGGTGAGCTTTTTCCTACTGCTTCCTCTCATCCAAAGAAGCCCACTCAAGGTTTTTGGATCTGATGCTAACATTGGCTTTGCTCTTTTTAGTCTCAGTTTTCCCACTGGTAACCACCTTCCATAAGGGGTAGAAGGGCGAAGTGACCACCACACAGGCCAAATATTTAGGCCATGTGTTAGTAAATAGCAGCTATTATTATTTGCTGAGCCTTACTCCTTCTCCCTGAGGTTAAAGAGTGGAAGCTGTAACTTGCCGGGTGTGGTGGCGCACAGCCTTTAATCGCAGCACTCAGGAGGCAGAGGTAGGAGGATCACTGTGAGTTCAAGGCCACCCTGAGACTACATAGAGAATACGAGGTCAGCCTGAGCTAATGTGAAACTCTACCTCGAAAAAAAGAAACAAAAAAAATCACTTCAATTCTAATTCCTCTTTGAAATTTACGAACCGAAGACTGAAATAGCCCAAAGTTACATACTATTTTTATCCTGTTGTTTAAATTACATTTTAAATAGAAAAGAAAAAAAAGCTTTTAAAAACGAGGTAACATAGCTGCCATGTTTTTACCCCTTGGTGACGCAGAAAGCACTTGTAAGCCATAGCCCACTGTCCCGGGGCTGTGAAGTCTGTTGAAGGCATCTGCTGCATCCATCCAGCTGCTGCAGGGTGGCTGTGGGTCTGTGTATGTGCGTTGGGAGGGGGATCTCTCAGGACCACCCAGATTCTCACACATCTGGATCTCCGTCATTTGCACAGAGCACTACATAGGGTGCCACCTGGGCAATCCACTTAGCAGCCCACAGATCTGGCTCTGTAACCAAGAGGCCAATGCCAAGTGCGCCTACACTGTGCCCAGCACAGAGCTGCTTGCTCTTGTTTCGTTTTGTTCAGTTTTTTTGGTTTTGGGTTTTCAAGATAGGGTCTCACTCTTGTCCAGGTTGACCTAGGATTCACGTTGTAATCGCAGGGTATCCTCAAACTCACAGCTACTCTACCTGTGCCTCCCAGTGCTGGAATTAAAGGCGGGCGCCACCGCGCCCGCTCCTGCTTGCTAATTTTACCCAATTCCGGTTGCAACGCCTCTTCTGAGATCAGGATGGTGGCTACCACCCACAAGTGCCTGAGCTATTTTTCCTGTCACACACGACAGGGGTCATAGTGGAGTTTGGCAGAAGAAAATAATTTTTAATCATAAAAATTGTAAACTATACAAAAGTTAGCTTTTGCTTTTTGTATTATCCAGTTTGTGGAGGAAATTGGGCTTTCATCCCTTACCTCCCCAGCCGCACTTCTGAGGTTCTGAATGCTTGCTCCGTTTACTAGCACCCACCCGTGCGGAGGATTCACAGTAGAACAATATAAAATTGGGTATTTTTCTTCTTTATAAAAACACTGTCTTGAAGAGACAATAGAAAGAAACTAATTGTGGGATAAAACTTTTTTAAACAATCATCTTTGTATCTCAATTATGCCTAGCCCAGGACTGCTGATCCCCAGAAGGCAAGGCCTAGGCATGATCTATGTAAATCAGTTGTGCTCACTGTTTTGTTTGTTTGTCTGTTTGTTTGTTTTTGGTTTAGTATAGTGAGCATTTCCCTCTCAGTGTAAGTAGATTATGTTGGAAGTCACATTCTGGGCATGATGGTGCAGGTCTTTAATCCCAATACTCACAAGCAAAGGTAGGGGGATTGCTGTGAGTTCA